>NW_025259677.1:0-1718 GCF_018294505.1 Triticum aestivum
AAAGGATATGCATTGGAGAAGTGGGAGTCGACCTTGAACTTTGTGTTCATGCCCATGGACACGATGTAGATCTTATCATTAAAAGCTTCTCTTAAATTAATTATTCCCTTGGTATAAGTTCATCTTATATCTGGGATCTGGCCTTTTGCAATCGTGGTTCCGACCATGTTCTCCTTTAAATACCATTTCTTGGACAAGTTAAATCACTTGTCTTCTGCAGGTCAATACGCCTGCCCAACCTCTATTATGATCTACCTTTGAGTATTACCCCTGGTATCTCGGGGATATCTTACCATTGCACTACATCTTATAAACTTTGATGAAGTACTACCTTACCTTGTCTTTGTCACTTCATGGGCTCTGGGTTGTTTGTCAACCGAGAACACCGAATAGTGAATCAAGTCCGCACTCCGATTCAATAACTCTAGGTAATTTTCGTTGCTTACGAGTTTAATAATCATTAAGTTATTCCTAGCCTGATCGGCTATATCATTAGCGTGCTAAATTTTAACTGTGCTACCTGGTCCTTAACCCCGGGGCACAACTTGCGATGATGAGCTAAGCTTACGCCGATCTTCCTCTCATACCATTTCACCTTGAACAACAAGCTTGATTTCAAGCGTGTGTCCTACTCATGGTTCCAATAACCGTCTGCTTCATCATTCCTTTGACTTGATGTCGTCGCTGATTGATTACCTCTTCATGAAATCTCTCGACAAATGTGTCGTGATCATCATCAACCTTATGCGCTCTTCCAGGATATCGATTGAGTTCATGATGAGAAATACCATCCTTGCCCTCGATGATCTGTGTTATCATCGACCACTTTATTGCCTTCCCACCAACACAAGCTTGTTCGTGTTTGGTGTTGTACCTTGAGTTCCTTGCTATCCATCAATTGTTCTTCTTTGCCTTGGAGTATTACCATCTTTTATGTCAAGTATGTCGTAAGAATTTCACCACCTCGCATGAAATCTTGGTACAGTGATACTTCTCCCCATCACCATTCTTTCTTGGTCCCCGTGTTGTTTCTAAAAAGAATACCAACAAATGGTCTGTGATGTGTAAATTCTAAACTTCTAGCAACCCTATTGCTTTGAAGTCATTGGTCTATAGTTTCATTCTACGTCTATGGCTTAATGAATCATCATTCGAACATTGATTGTGCTACCTAGCCCATATTTCGGGTGCACATTTCAACCAATGTTTAACTGTGTATGTTTTCCTCGAGCATACATCATTAAGTCATTCGATCTAGCTAATGTTATCTCCTTGTTCACATAGTGGTGGAAATCCATCTTTTGGAAATCTCAATGGATTGTCGCTGAGTCAAGCAGTCACCTCCTCACCTCTCCTTGAATTAATTATGAACCCTTGTTCGGAACTCGCTTCCATAGTTCATCTCCCGAGAATCTTCGATGTCGTTTCGACAATTTGTGTTGCACCTTTTCTTCTCAGGGATCCTGAGTCTGAGTTATCCTGACATCAATCAGATCTGAATCTCGGTCAGATATGATGGTTGGAACATATTTCCAAGAGTTATAACATTGGCCTATGTATGACCCGGTAAGGTGATGTCATGCCTAACACACCTGGCGGGAGGACCTATTGTTATAAGTTTTACTTTTTAGCAAGGCTAGCTATTCTTCCATGAGGAAATTGTAAGACTTACTCTATAAGTTGTTCCTGATGGATCCTTTTTGTTTCCAAAGTCTGAT
>NW_025259678.1:0-1718 GCF_018294505.1 Triticum aestivum
TGAGTAATAGTCCATGAAACGGGCCAGAATCAGCCATAACTGCGATTGTTGATGACCGACAGGTAAGTGCACGTTGGGATTCAGTAACTATGGAAATCACTATGGGACCCCAAAACGGTGAGTAATAGTCCATGAAACGGGTCACAATCGACCAAAAACGCGAGTGTTGATGACCGACACATAAATGCACCTTGGGGTTCAACAACTATGGAAATTGCTACAGGCCCCAAAACGGTCAGTAATAGTCCTTGAAACGGGTCACAATCAACAAAAACCGAGAGTGTTGATGACCCACACGTAGACGTACCCCGGGGTTCGTCAATCATGCAAATCACTTCGAGACCCCAAAACCGAGTAATAGTCCAAGAAACGGGTCAGAATCGGCCCACACTGCGAGTCTGGACGACCAACATGTAAGCACTCCTGGGATTCGACAACCATGGAAATCGCTCTGGGACTCCAAAATGTTGATTAATAGTCCATGAAACGGGTCCGAATCGACAAAAACCGTGAGTCTTGATGACCGACACGTAGTTGCACCCCCGGGGTTCGTCAATCGTGGAAATCACTACGGGACCCCAAACAGTGAGTAATAGTCCACTAAACGGGCCAGAATCGGCCAAAAGTGCGAGTGTTGATGACCGACACGTAAGTGCACCTTGGGGCTCAACAACTATGGAAATCGCTATGGGACCCCAAAACGGTGAGTAATTGTCCACGAAACGGGTCAGAATCGATAAAAAACGAGAGTGTTGATGACCCACACAATGAGGCACCCCGGGGTTCGTCAATCGTCGAAATCACTCCGGGACCCCAAAATAGTGAGTAATAGTCCATGAAACGGGCCAGAATCGGCCAAAACTGCGATTGTTGATGACCGACAGGTAAGTGCACCTTGGGGTTCAATAACTATGGAAAACACTACGGGACCCCAAAACGGTGAGTAATAGTCCACGAAACGGGTCACAATCGACAAAAAATGCGAGTGTTGATGACTGACACGTAAGTGCACCTTGGGGTTTAACAACTATGGGAATCACTACGGGACCACAAAACGGGGAGTAATAGTCCACGAACGGGTCACAATCGACAAATACCGCGAGTGGTGATGACCAACACGTAGACACACCCTAGGGTTCGTCAATCGTGGAAATCACTTCGAGACCCCAAAACCGAGTAATAGTCCAAGAAACGGGTCAGAATCGGCCCGAACTATGAGTCTTGACAACCAACACGTAAGCACTCCTTGGGATTCGACAACCATGGAAATCGCTCTGGGACACCCAAACAATATTAATAGTCCATGAAACGGGTTAGAATCGCTAAAAAACGCGAGTGTTGATGACCGACACGTAGACGCACCCCAGGGTTCGTCAATCGCTGAAATCACTCCGGGACCACAAAACAGTGAGTAGTAGTCCACGAAATGGGTCAGAATCGGCCAAAACTGCGAGTGTTGATGACCGACACGTAAGTGCACCTTGGGGTTCAGTAACTATGGAAATCACTATGGGACCCCAAAACGGTGAGTAATAGTCCACGAAACAGGTCACAATCGACCAAAAACGCGAGTGTTGATGACCGACACGTAAATGCACCTTGGGGTTCAACAACTATGGAAATTGCTACAGGCCCCAAAACGATCAGTAATAGTCCATGAAACGGGTCACAATCAACAAAAACCGAGAGTGTTGATGACCCACACGTAGACGTACCCC
>NW_025259679.1:0-1718 GCF_018294505.1 Triticum aestivum
GTCCTTTGATGACGGTAAAGGCCTTAGATCGACGGACGATCTGTCGAGCCTCTTCCTCATCCTCCGGAAGCTCTTTCCTCAAGATATATGCGACATACGGAATCGTCCAGTCGGGAATGACTACCAAAACCTCCATGATCAAGTCGACCACCGCTGGGACTTCAACTTCAGTCGGATCTGTGGCACTCTTGGGCTGCGGAGTTTCTTCGGTGAAAGGATCTTCTTTGACTGACGGAGTATGTATATGCTCCAAGAACACACCACTCGGAATGGCTTCTCTCTTGGAACCTATCTTTGCTAGATCATCAGCTGCTTGATTTTTCAGTCGGGGTATATGATGGAGCTCCAACCCCTCGAACTTTTTCTCCAGCTTCCTCACTGCACTGCAGTATCCAGTCATGGCTGGGCTTCTCACGTCCCATTCTTTCATCACCTGATTGACCACTAAATCCGAGTCGCCATAGACCATTAGGTGACGGACGCCGAGTGAAATGGCCATGCGCAACCCATATAGGAGGGCCTCATATTCTGCCTCATTGTTGGAGGAATCAAAGTGAATCTGGAGAACATATCTGAGCTTATCTCCTCTGGGGGAAACCAGGACAACCCCAGCACCGGAACCATTCAACATCTTAGAACCATCGAAAAACATGGTCCAATGCTCCGAGTGAACTTCAGTCGGCTGCTGCTGTTCGATCCACTCGGCGAGGAAATCTGCTATTGCCTGGGACTTAATGGCTTTCTTTGCCTCAAACTTGATATCAAGGGGAAGAAGTTCAATCGCCCATTTGGCCACTCGACCAGTTGCATCTCTGTTGTGCAAAATCTCTGATAGTGGAGCGTCGCTGACGACTGTGATTGAATGGTCAGAGAAATAATGAGCAACCTTCTTTGTGGTCATGTATATTCCATACACAAGCTTCTGATAATGAGGATATCTCTGCTTGGATGGAGTCAAGACTTCAGACAAATAATACACTGGGCGCTGAACTTTGAGAGCTTTTCCTTCTTCTTCCCGCTCGACCGTTAGCACAGTACTGAGGACTTGTCCTGTGGCTGCGATGTAGAGCAACAGAGGCTCTTTGCTGATTGGAGCAGCAAGCACCGGCTGGGTGGAGAGCAGAGCTTTTAGCTCGGCAAACGCTGCATCAGCTTCTGGAGTCCACTCGAACTTGTCAGCCTTCTTCATCAGTCGGTAAAGAGGCAATGCCTTTTCACCGAGTCGTGAGATGAATCGACTTAATGCGGCCAAGCATCCAGTAAGCTTCTGGACATCGTGCACTCGCACAGGGCGTTTCATTCGGAGAATAGTGCCAATCTTTTCTGGGTTGGCGTCGATTCCCTGTTCGGAAACGAGAAAACCGAGTAACTTGCCACCAGGAACTCCAAATGTGCACTTTGATGGATTGAGCTTGATATCATACCTTCTGAGGTTGGCAAATGTTTCGGCAAGGTCAGCGAGCAGGTCGGAACCTTTTCGTGACTTGACAACAATATCATCCATATAAGCTTCCACATTCCGACTGATTTGAGTGAGTAGACACTTCTGGATCATTCGCATAAATGTGGCTCCGGCATTCTTGAGGCCGAATGGCATGGTGATATAGCAGAAGCACCCGAATGGAGTGATGAAAGCTGTTTTTACTTCATCGGGCCCATACAGACGGATCTGGTGGTACCCGGAGTAAGCATCTAAAAAAGACAACCTCTCGCATCCC
>NW_025259680.1:0-1718 GCF_018294505.1 Triticum aestivum
GTGGAGAAGCTTTCTCTCACCACAAGACCACATCCACATCCTTACTACATCCAATGGTTCAACAACAGCGGCAAGGTTAAGGTAACACGTACTGTTCGTGTGCATTTTAGTATCTCTACATATGCTGATTATGTTGATTGTGATGTGGTACCTATGCAAGCATGTTCCTTATTACTTGGTAGACCATGGCAATTTGATAAAAATTCTGTACACCATGGTAGAAACAATCACTATACTCTTGTTCATAAGGATAAAAATATTACTTTGCTTCCTATGACTCCTGATTCCATTTTGAAAGATGATATTAATAGAGCTAATAAAGCAAAACAGGAGATGAATAAGAGTGAATATCAGATTGTGGCAAAAGAATTTGAGCAACAAATGAAGCCTAATAATAAACCATCTAGTGTTGCTTCTGAAATTAAATTGAAAAGTGCATGTTTATTTGCCACCAAATTTGATATTGATGAGCTATATTTCAGCAAATCTGTTTGCTATGCTTTTGTGTGCAAAGAGGCATTAGTTTCATTCGAGGACGTCCCTTCCTCTTTGCCTCCTGCTGTCACTAACATTTTGCAGGAGTTCGCTGACGTCTTTCCACAAGACGTGCCACCGGGACTACCGCCTATTCGAGGGATTGAGCATCAGATTGACTTAATTCCCGGTGCTTCACTGCCAAACCGTGCACCATACCGTACCAATCCAGAGGAGACGAAGGAGATTATGCGTCAAGTACAAGAGCTTCTCGACGAAGGTTATATACGTGAATCCCTTAGTCCTTGTGTTGTTCCTATTATTCTAGTGCCGAAAAAGGATGGTACATCACGTATGTGTGTTGATTGTAGAGGCATTAATAATATTACTATTCATTATCGTCATCCTATTCCTAGGCTAGATGATATGCTTGATGAATTGAGTGGCTCTACAATATTCTCCAAAGTTGATTTGCGTAGTGGATACCATCAAATTCGTATGAAATTGGGAGATGAATGGAAAACAGCATTCAAAACTAAGTTTGGATTATATGAGTGGTTAGTCATGCCTTTTGGGTTAACTAATGCACCTAGTACTTTCATGAGATTAATGAACGAAGTTTTACGTGCTTTCATTGGACGATTTGTGGTAGTTTACTTTGATGACATATTGATTTATAGCAGATCTTTGGAAGAACATTTGGCACATTTATGTGCTGTTTTTATTGCTCTACGTGATGCACGTTTGTTTGGTAACCTTGGGAAGTGCACCTTTTGCACCAACCGAGTATCTTTTCTTGGCTATGTTGTTACTCCACAGGGAATTGAAGTTGATAAAGCCAAGATTGAAGCTATTGAGAGTTGGCCGCAACCCAAAACGGTCACACAAGTGAGGAGTTTTCTTGGCCTCGCTGGATTCTATAGGCATTTTGTGAGAGATTTCAGCACCATTGCTGCACCTCTCAATGAGCTTACAAAGAAAGATGTGCCTTTTCTTTGGGGTACCGCACAGGAAGAAGCCTTCTCGGTATTGAAAGATAAGTTGACACATGCTCCTTTACTCCAACTTCCTGATTTTAATAAGACTTTTGAGCTTGAATGTGATGCTAGTGGAATTGGATTAGGCGGTGTGTTATTACAAGATGGCAAACCTGTTGCATACTTTTCTGAAAAATTGAGTGGGCCTAGTCTGAATTATTCTACTTATGATAAAGAATTATATGCTCTTGTTCGGACTTTAGAAAC
>NW_025259681.1:0-1718 GCF_018294505.1 Triticum aestivum
CAGGATTAGTGGGGGCACGCTGAGTGCACCCACTGGGTGTAGTCCCCGAGACTACGGTCGAATGCTTGTATTCGGCTGTAGTCTTAGAAACTTGTGTTTTTCCCTTTTCACTCGGAAGTGAATTATTTTTGACGTTTAGTCGATTGGTTCTTCGCAGAACTCCTGTGATCTTGTGGCTCGCTACTCAGAGCTAGAACAGAAACATACTCAAGTCGAGCTGAGCTTGAAGCTGGTTCAGGAGAAGCTGACAAAGGCAAAGGAGGAGACTGAAGGTATGTTTGGTGAGACCTTGACGACTGCTTTTCCTCTTGCTTGTTTCAACATCTGATCTTGCTGTGTCTTGCAGGTAAGGTAAGGGAGGCCCAGCAGAAGAAAGACCTTGAGCTAGCTGAGAAGATCAAGCTTGCTGACGAGAAGTTAGCTTCAGTCACCAAGCTTGAACAAGACAATACCAACCTGAAAACTGCTCTCGGGATTGCCAACAAAGAAGTCAGTCGACTGAGAACTGACAAAGCTGCCTTGACCGATCAAGTCAGCAAATTGACTGAGAAGAAGACTGCGCTGGAGGCCTTCCTGAGTGGCTTTGCCAAGAAGCTGTTTCTTATGCTCGAAGGTAAACCTCCATGTTTGGCAAATATTTCTGACTGTGGCTTCTTCCATTCGACTATCCCCTTGATTTAGTGATCACCCTTGCAGA
Source organism: Triticum aestivum (assembly GCF_018294505.1). Lineage (NCBI taxonomy): Eukaryota > Viridiplantae > Streptophyta > Magnoliopsida > Poales > Poaceae > Triticum > Triticum aestivum. Next base: position 698 of record NW_025259681.1, read on the forward strand.
ATTTTGTCAAAACTTTGAAGAAGAAACCAGCCGACTGGAGCCAAACCTTGACCCTGTCAATTCTCCGGTGAATGACGAGGTTGCCATGGATATTTTCCGACTGGAGTCTCGCGTTGCAGCTGTCGTGGATTATCTCGTAAGGCTGAAGGCCGCCACATCTCGCATCGACTCGACGCTCTGGCCTGAGGAGACACTTCAGAATGACCTTGAGTCATTAATGGCCCGCCTGAACACGATCCCTGGTCGAGTGCAGGAATGGAAGAAGTCCTCGGCTCGGTGTGGTGCAAATGTCGCTCTGTGTCTGGCCCGAGTCCACTGCAAAGATGCACGAGAGGAGAAGCTGGCGGCTCTTCGGGTGGCCAATACCAAGAAGCACGACTTCAGGTCTTTTATGGAGACTTTCCTTGCAGCTGCCACTCGGATCGCCGACGGAATTGACCTTGATGAATTCGTCGCACCTTCCAGCCCTCCACAGGAGGGGTAAAAAACTTCTTCTGGCTCGACTCTTTTAAATTTGCCTCGGTATGCCGAGTGGAATTGTATCCGACAAACTTTAACAGGCTTGACGCCTGAGCACTTTCGGTTCCTTTAGACATCGATTCAAACTTGAATTTGGCGCTTGAATATGATTGCCTTCGGCTCAAAATGTCCTTTGTAGGTTCAAAGCAAGGTGCCTGTGCTTAGGCGAGCGCTTGGACTGCAGCTAAGCCTCCGAGTGTGAGGATCGCTCTTCACTCGGTAGGATTTTTATAACTTAGGCGAGCACGAGGCTGCAGCTAAGCCTCCGAGTGGAAGGCTGGCTTACCACTCGGTAGGATTTTGATAAACTTAGGCGAGTGCTTGGACTGCAGCTAAGCCCCCGAGTGAGAGGATTGCTCTTCACTCGGTAGGATTTTTGTAACTTAGGCGAGCACGAGGCTGCAGCTAAGCCTCCGAGTGGAAGGCTGGCTTACCACTCGGTAGGATTTTGATAAACTTAGGCGAGTGCTTGGACTGCAGCTAAGCCCCCGAGTGAGAGGAT
>NW_025259682.1:0-1718 GCF_018294505.1 Triticum aestivum
CGTGGACCCAGCTGTCAGCCTTTCCACGTACAGTCCATGTCCGATGGAAGCCGTTCCTGGACCATGTTGACCACGCCGTGCCAAGAGCACCAGGGCGATGGACGACGGCGAGGCCTAGGAAGGGGACGACACAGAGCCGGGGAAGACGCGGCAGTGGATGCCCACGCATAGAGGAGTACGAGGGTTCACTGGTTCGCTGCGGTGTGAGGCTATCGTCGTCGCAGAATAACAGGGGGTGTGGGTGAGTAGAGGGATGGCCTGGCCAGCGGTGGGAGTAGTGGGCAGCGGTGAGGCCTCCGCCGCATCGCAGCTAGCCACGGGAGGCAGGAGCACGAGGTACGACCGATGCTGGTTTGGGCGGCTGGAGCAAGAAGACCAGAGGTTGAAGAAGCACTATGGCTGTTGGATGGACATCGTACGGTCACTGGAGCTAGAATCGTGCATATTGACTAAGTTGACAAAGCCCTCCGTCCCCGTCAACTTAGTAGGCCCACAAGTCAGCCTGCCACTATACTGGGTCCCAGCTAACAGGGGGAGTATTCATTTTTTTGTGCGTAATAAGGAGGCACTTCCTTGTGTGCGAAGATATAGCTGGTGGGTCCGAGCTGTCAGCGGCGGTAACGTTTTTTTCGCGAAATACAGAGGCCCTTTCGGTGGGTCCCTGATGTCAGGTGGAGGAATCATTATTTTGCGCATAATAAGGAGGCATTTCCTTGCGTGCGGCCGTGGACCCAGCTGTCGGCCTCTCCACGTACAGTCCACTTCAGATGCATGTCGATCGTTGACCATGTTGATCAGGCCGCGCCGAGAGCACCAGGGCGGTGGACGACGGCGAGGCCTAGGAAGGGAACGACACGGGGGCAGGGAAGACTCAGCAGTTGTTTCCCATGCGGAGGGGGTACGACTGTACGAGGGTTTACTGATTCGTCTGCCGTCGCCGGAGAATAACAACAGGTGTGGGTGAGTAGAGGGATGGCTAGGCCAGCGATGGGAGTACAGTGGTGCGGTGAGGCCTGCGCGGCACCAGAGCCGGCCGCGGGGAGGAGGGAGCAGGCAGTCCCGCCGACACTTATTTGAGCGGTTGGAGCAGGAAGAGCAGAGATTGAAGAAGCACGACGGCTGTTGGATGGCCATCCAACAGTCACTGCTTGTGCATCAACCTTTTTTTAGGAAAGCCCCAAATCCGTGGAAAACAGCATACAACCCATCTGCCATTATTTCTAATAATATACAGCCCATTTGCTAATTCTTAAGGTTTTTTTTGGAGCCCATATTCTTTTTGTTAGCATTACAGCCCATATTGTGGCCACGGTTAAAAAAATTATACGAAATTTTGCATATTTCAGTGCGGTCCGATCTGTTTTTAATCCCGAAATTTCGACTCACATTCAAACTGATTTTAAAAATAAATGTATATCAATATAAAATCCGACAAATTCTCCACGCATAAAAATTAATGTAATTTAAAATCTCAAAATAAAAAAAAGATATTTGAAACTAATTGCCGGTTTGATGTGTTTTAGAAATGTACAACCCATTTCTCATTACTGATGGGCCATTTTCTGGGCCAGCCGAATGACAGCTCTCCTCGTCTCGAAAGATTTGCAGCCCAACAGGCCTGACAAAGCGACTTACTTGGCACATCACAAAAAAACTGGGTTGTGGCCGTGGACCCAGCTGTCAGCCTCTCCACGTACAGTACTCTTCCGATGGAATGT
>NW_025259683.1:0-1718 GCF_018294505.1 Triticum aestivum
GGGCCAAAATCGGCCAAAACTGCGAGTCTTGACGACCAACACGCAAGCACACCTTGGGGTTCGACAAAAATGGAAATCTCTTTGGGACCCCAAAACGGTGAGTAATAGTCCACGAAACGGGTCAGAATCAACAGAACCTGCGAGCGTTGATGACCGACATGTAAACGCACCAAGAGGTTCGTCAATCGTGGAAATCACTCCGGGACCCCAAAACAGCGAGTAATAGTCCACGAGACGGCCAGAATTGGCCAAAATTGTGAGTGTTGATGACCGACACATAAACGCACCCCCGGGGTTCGTCAATCGTGGAAATCACTTCTGGACCCCAAAACTGAGTAATAGTCCACGAAACGGGCCAGAATCGGCCAAAACTGCGAGACTTGACGACCAACACGTAAGCACACCTTGGGGTTCGACAGCAATGGAAATCGCTTTGGGACCCCAAAACGGTGAGTAATAGTCCACGAATGGGACAGAATCGACAAAAACCGCGATTGTTGATGACCGAAACATAAATGCACCAGGGGTTCGTCAATCGTGGAAATCCCTCCGCGACCCGAAACAGCGAGTAATAGTCCACAAAACGGGCCAGAATCGGCCAAAACTGCGAGTGTTGATGAACGACACGTAAGTGCATCTTTGGGTTCAACAACTATGGAAATCGCTTCGGGACCCCAAAAAGGTGAGTGATAGTCCACGAAACGGGTCAGAATTGGCCAGAACTATGAGCGTTGACGACGGGCACGTAAACGCACCCCCGGGATCGTGAATCGTGGAAATCGCTCTGGGACCCCAAAACGGTGAGTAGTAGTCCACGAGACGGACCAGAATTGGGCAAAATGGTGAGTGTTGATAACCGACACATAAACGCACCCCGGGGATCGCAAATCGTGTAAATCGCTCTAGGACCCCAAAACGGTGAGTAATAGTGCACCAAACGGACCAGAATCGGCCAAAACTGCGATTGTTGATGACCGACACGTAAGCGCACCGTAGGGTTTGTCAATCGTGGAAATCACTTCGGGATGCCAAAACTGTGTAATAGTTCAAAAACGGGCCAAAATCGGCCAAAACTGCGAGTCTTGACGACCAACACGCAAGCACACCTTGGGGTTCGACAAAAATGGAAATCTCTTTGGGACCCCAAAACGGTGAGTAATAGTCCACGAAACGAGTCGGAATCAACAAAACCTGCGAGTGTTGATGACCGACACGTAAACGCACCCAGAGGTTCGTCAGTCGTGGAAATCACTCCGGGACCCCAAAATAGTGAGTAATAATCCAAGAAACGGGCCAGAATCGGCTAAAACTGCGAGACTTGACGACCAACACGAAAGCACACCTTGGGGTTCGACAACAATGGAAATCGCTTTAGGACCCTAAAACGGTGAGTAATAGTCCACGAAAGGGACAGAATCAAAGAAAACCGCGATTGTTGATGACCGGAACATAAACGCACCAGGGGTTCGTCAATCGTGGAAATCCCTCCGGGACCCGAAACAGCGAGTAATAGTCCACAAAACGGGCCAGAATCGGCCAAAACTGCGAGTGTTGATGAACGACACGTAAGTGCATCTTTGGGTTCAACAACTATGGAAATCGCTTCGGGACCCCAAAAAGGTGAGTAATAGTCCACGAAACGGGTCAGAATTGGCCAGAACTATGAGTGTTGACGACGGGCACGTAAACGCACCCCCGGGATCGTGAATCGTGGAAAT
>NW_025259684.1:0-1718 GCF_018294505.1 Triticum aestivum
CTGCTGCTATACATACTGGACCAATTACTAGAGCTCGTGCACGCCAACTAAATTACCAGGTACTTTCGTTTCTTGGTAATGATTCTAATGTTCATGAGAATATGATGCTGCCTAAATTGGATACATTTGTTTTGCTTACAAATGAAGGGCCTAGCTTGGAGAAGGATGAACATTGGAGCAAGAACAAGCATGGGGATGATGGCATGCGCAAGGGGAACAAGAACGGAGTTACAAGTGATGATTTCAGGACTTTGAAGCCACCATAATGGGTGCATGAAGCCTTGGACGAAATATACAAGATGCCACTTCATAAATTTCGTCCCGAGGCTATTTTAGGTGCTGCGTCACCTTATTATTGGGCCAGGCCCATGTAATTTCGAAATACATAAGTATAGGTTATTTTTAGAGTCCGTATGTGTGGGGAAACAAGAGATAGGGTTGATTTCGGACCCCTCCACCAAGGGCCACGAAATTCCCCCCTCTTCCTCCATATATACAGCCCTTAGGGCATCGTTTAGACTTTGGGATTTGTTTAGTTAAAAGTTAGCCATTGCAACTTCGTGTACTTCGTTTGTGTCCAACGACCAGACCAAGACCGCTTCTGGATCCCCACCATTATCAATACTTCATATATATTTGCAATATTCAGATTGCTTTATCATATTCTTGCTCGTTCTTCGATTGCTTGCAGGAATAGACCTTCGTGGTCAGGCTAACCGTGCTTCCAGCATCGTCAGTAACCTCAGGAGATTGGTTTAGCGATTGCTAAGGCGCAACGTCGTGCTCGTTTGTAGTCGGATCGTCAAAGTTGTCTCCACCAAATCGATAGTTATCATCTCATCGAAAGATCGGGACACCCTCGCCTCTATCAAGTGGTAGAATAATTCAGACTAGGCCCACTCAATTTTTCAGAAAAGTATGCAACAGGTTTGCCATCTTGTAATAACACACCTCCTAATCCAATTCCACTAGCATCACATTCAAGCTCAAAAGTCTTACTAAAATCAGGAAGTTGGAGTAAAGGAGCATGTGTCAACTTATCTTTCAATACCGTGAAGGCTTCTTCCTGTGCGGTACCCCAAAGAAAAGGCACATCTTTCTTTGTAAGCTCATTGAGACTTTCCCTTATGTCATTAAACACAAGAAGGAAAAAGAAAATGTTATTGCTGATGCATTGTCTCGTCGCTATACTATGCTTTCACAACTTGACTTCAAAATATTTGGTTTGGAGACCATCAAAGATCAATATGTGCATGATGCTGATTTTAAAGATGTAATGCAGAATTGCAAAGAAGGAAGAATGTGGAACAAGTTTGTCGTTAACGATGGATTTGTGTTTCGTGCTAACAAGCTATGCATTCCAGCTAGCTCCGTTCGTCTTTTGTTGTTGCAGGAGGCGCATGGAGGAGGATTAATGGGACACTTTGGCGTGAAGAAGACAGAGGACGTACTTGCTACACATTTCTTTTGGCCAAAGATGAGACGGGATGTTGAGCGTTTTATTGCTCGCTGCACTACATGTCAAAAAGCTAAGTCACGACTCAATCCTCATGGTTTATATATGCCTTTGCATGTACCTAGTGTTCCTTGGGAGGATATATCTATGGACTTTGTTTTAGGTTTACCTCGAACAAAGAAGGGGAGGGATAGCATATTTGTTGTCGTGGATAGATTCTCGAAAATGGCACACTTTATACCATGTCATAAAAGCGATGATG
>NW_025259685.1:0-1718 GCF_018294505.1 Triticum aestivum
AAAATTTTAAAACAAATGTTTGTCGATTAGAAAAAATGTTCGTCGATTCAAAAGTCTTTCATGTCTTGGATTTGGGTAGTTTTTGGAAAGTCCTTTTATGTCTAGGCGCTAGGAGTAGTTTTTCTCACACACGTCCTCCCTCCCACATACGCGTTCATGGCCGGCCCGTGGGGCGTGACGCCCCTATTTTTTTTCTTTTCTTTTCTCATTTCTGTTTTTGTTTTTTCTTCTTTAAATTAATTCAAGATTTTCAAATTACAAAAGGTTGCAACTTTTGAGAAAAATATTCGAGAAATCATAGAATGTTTATGAATTCAAAAAATGTGCGAGAAATCATAAATTTTCTGCAGTTTTAATTCTTTTGGTGATTTACAAAACTATTCGCAAATTATAAAAAAATCACAATTTTTCAAAATTTGTTCCCCAATTATAAAAAAAAGTTCATTGATACGAAAAGGTTTGCTAACTCAAAAATTGTTCATGAATTCAAAAACTATGCGTGCATTTCAAAAAATGTTCGTCTAAACAAAACAAATGTTCATGAATTCGAAAACTACTCATGCATTTCAAAAAATGTTCGTCTTAACAAAACAAATGTTAATGCATTTAAAAACTGCCCAAAATTTTAAAACAAATGTTTGTCGATTAGAAAAAATGTTCGTCAATTCAAACGTCTTTCATGTCTTGGATTTGGGTAGTTTTTGGAAAGTCCTTTTATGTCTAGGCGCTAGGAGTAGTTTTTCTCACACACGTCCTCCCTCCCACATACGCGTTCATGGCCGGCCCGTGGGGCGTGACGCCCCTATTTTTTTTCTTTTCTTTTCTCATTTCTGTTTTTGTTTTTTCTTCTTTAAATTAATTCAAGATTTTCAAATTACAAAAGGTTGCAACTTTTGAGAAAAATATTCGAGAAATCATAGAATGTTTATGAATTCAAAAAATGTGCGAGAAATCATAAATTTTCTGCAGTTTTAATTCTTTTGGTGATTTACAAAACTATTCGCAAATTATAACAAAATCACAATTTTTCAAAATTTGTTCCCCAATTTTAAAAAAAAGTTCATTGATACAAAAAGGTTTGCTAACTCAAAAATTGTTCATGAATTCAAAAACTATGCGTGCATTTCAAAAAATGTTCGTCTAAACAAAACAAATGTTCATGAATTCGAAAACTACTCATGCATTTCAAAAAATGTTCGTCTTAACAAAACAAATGTTAATGCATTTAAAAACTGCCCAAAATTTTAAAACAAATGTTTGTCGATTAGAAAAAATGTTCGTCGATTCAAAAGTCTTTCGTGTCTTGGATTTGGGTAGTTTTTTGGAAAGTCCTTTTATGTCTAGGCGCTAGGAGTAGTTTTTCTCACACACGTCCTCCCTCCCACATACGCGTTCATGGCCGGCCCGTGGGGCGTGACGCCCCTATTTTTTGTTTTCTCATTTCTGTTTTTGTTTTTTCTTCTTTAAATTAATTCAAGATTTTCAAATTACAAAAGGTTGCAACTTTTGAGAAAAATATTCGAGAAATCATAGAATGTTTATGAATTCAAAAAATGTGCGAGAAATCATAAATTTCCAGCAGTTTTAATTCTTTTGGTGATTTACAAAACTATTCGCAAATTATAAAAAAATCACAATTTTTCAAAATTTGTTCCCCAATTATAAAAAAAGTTCATTGATACAAAAAGGTTTGCTAACTCAAAAATTGTTCATGAATT
>NW_025259686.1:0-1718 GCF_018294505.1 Triticum aestivum
CGATGATGTGATCGTTGACACTGATGAAGACTCAATGTTATCTTCAGAAGTGCCAGGCAAGCAAAACCCCCCTTGTTCATTCCGATAAAATCCCACTCTCTCGCTCCTGCTCTCTTTTACTGCATTAGGACAACAACGACATATTTGATACTTGCTGCGGTAGCTGAACCCTTTATCCTTTGCATGACCTGTCATTGCCACAGTAAATAGATGAAACCCACTAGCATGAGTAGGAGTTGTTTGAGCCCTGATGTGCCTACTCATTCATGCTTGTTTGTTATGCCTGCTACTGCTTAGAGTTGAGTCAGGTCTGATTCATCGGGGATGAATCAGAGGCGTGTGAACATGTCCTACTGTGTGTGAGCTAAGTGTGTGAACACGATTTGGTAAAGGTAGCGGTGAGAGGCCATGTAGGAGTACATGGTGGGTTGTCTCATTGCAGCCGTCCTCAGGAACTGAGTTCTGTGTTTGTGATCCATGACCAGTTACTACCACACATTGGGTTCCGGTAACTCGACCCCTCTCGACTTATTAATCCACATGATCTCTGTCCAGGAGTTGCAACTAGTTTCTGGTGTTTGTAGGTAGTGTTAGTAGTCTACCAAGTGGCACCCGGTACAGGTGGGCTTGGGATAGACTAGGCACAGTGGCCCGGTGTACCAAGTGGCACCCGGTTGGTGGGCTTGGGAACCCTGCACACATCGTTTGGGGCCGTAAGCGACACCCCGGCCGGATCTCCTTGCGGATGGAACCCGAATAGGCGATAAACCTGGACTAGAGACTTGTTCGATTAGTCAGGTCGTGGCCGACTCCCTCGCCCGGCTTCCACTTGAAGGTTGCCGAGGTACATGACGTGTACAAGGCGGTAAGTGGCGGGAGCGTGTGTGAAGAAGTACACCCCTGCAGGGTTAACATCATCTATTCGAATAGCCGGATTCCTCGGATATGGAAACTTGGACCCCATTGCATAGTTCATAGACAAGTGAAAGTGGATACCCTAAAATACGCAAGATAAGCGTGAGTGCTATGGATGGCGTTCTCGTAGGGAGACGGGAGCGGATCCATAGTGGTGTATTGATATGGTGAATATGTGGACTCGTGTGCGCCACCTCAAAAGAGTTACTTGCAGTCGTAGTTCAGGATAGCCACCGAGTCAAAGCTGGCTTGCTGCAGTCAAACTCCACCACCCCCTTTGTTGATAATGATGCATGTGTAGATAGATCTGATGTAAGTCTTGCTGGGTACATTTGTACTCACGTTTGCCTATTTTATGTTTTTGCAGAGAGACTTCAGTCTCACTAGTAGTTCCGCTTGGACTTCGATGTTTAGCTTGATACCTCAGCTACGATCTTGTGCCCTCGGCAGGATCTGATAGATAGTCAGGCTTTTCAGCCTTTTTCATTTATAGACGTCTGTACTCAGACATGATAGCTTCCGCTTGTGCTTTGATTTGTATGCTCTGAGTGTTGGGTTATGAGACCCATGTTTGTAATATCTCGCTCCTCGGAGCCTATTGAATAAACTACTTGAGTCGTAGAGTCATTTTGTGATGCCATGTTGTATTTGCACATATCGAGCATATTGTGTGTATGTTATTGTAATGCTTGGTATGTGTGGGATCTGACTATCTAGTTGTTTATCCTTAGTAGCCTCTCTTACCGGGAAATGTCTCCTAGTGTTTCCACTGAGCCATGGTAGCTTGCTACTGCTCCGGAACA
>NW_025259687.1:0-1718 GCF_018294505.1 Triticum aestivum
TATGCCTGCTATGCTTAGAGTCGTGTCAGGTCTGGTTCATCTGGGTGATGGGCTAGAGTGAAATGTTAATGTCGGTAATGAGAATGGTGTGGTGAACACGATTTGGTAAAGGTATCGATGAGAGGCCATGTAGGAGTACATGGTGGGTTGTTTCATTGAAGCCGACCTTAAGCACTGAGATCTGTATATGTGATTTAAGATACAGCTACTACCATGCATTGGGCCCTGAAATATGACCCCGCTCGACTTCTTATTCACCCTAGCTCTCTGTCCAGGAGTTGCAAGTAGTTTCTGGTGTTTGTAGCCTACTGGAGGCCGTGGACAGCGCTGACCGTAGGGGTGGGCTGTGATGCGGTAGGTACGTGGCCGGGTGTACCGAATACCCGTTAGGTATCTCGGGAACCCTGTTCACATCGTTCGGGGCCGTATGGGAAACCTCGGCCGGACTCCCTGCGGATGGAACCTGAATAGGCGATAACCTGGACTAGAGGCTTAAGTGTTTAGGTAGGTCGTGGTCTACACCCACGTTGGCTTTCGCTTGAAGTCTGCCGAGCACATGTCGTGTGCAGACGCTAAGTGGTGGAAACATGTATGAGGAAGTACACCCCTGCAGGGTTATCATGATCTATTCGAATAGCCGCGTCCGCGGTAAAGGACTACTTGGTTGCCTATACAGTTCATAGACAAGTAAATGGAAACTACTAAAAGCCTCAAGATAAGTGTGAGTGCCGAGGATGGCTCTTCCGTAGGAAGACGGAGGTGGATCCTCGGTAGTGTATTGAAGTGGTGAGTAGTGGACTCGTGTGCGCAAAACCATTTCAAGTTGGAGTATCGTAGGATAGCCTAGCCAAGAGTCAAAGCTGGCTTGCTGCAATAACTCCACCAACCCTTCTTGATACTATGCATGTATGTAGGATCTGATGTAAGTCTTGCTGAGTACCTTTGTACTCATGTTGTTATAATCTACATTTTTACAGAAGACGCTGCAACCCCTTCTGATGGGTTCTATGTAGACGTTGACATCAACGAGTAGGCTAAAGACCCAGGTGGTGACCCTGAGCTTGTGAAGGACCACGTAGTATAGCTAGGCTTTCCAAGCCTCTTTTATTTTACTAGTTGTCTGTACTCAGACAAGTTACTTCCGCTGCTGGTTTGTATGACTGTATGACTTGTATGTTGGGTCGTGAGACCCGTACCTTTGTGTATGTTATGTATGGCTCCCTGAGCCTTAAATAAAGTACTTGTGGCATAGAGTCATGTTGTGATGCTTCGTTGTATTTGCACATATCGAGCATATTGTGTGTATGATTGAAATGCTTGGTATGTGTGGGATCTGACTATCTAGTTGTTTATCTTTAGTAGCCTCTCTTACCGGGAAATGTCTCCTAGTGTTACCGCTGAGCCATGGTAGCTTGCTACTGCTCTGGAACACTTAGGCTGGCCGGCATGTGTCCTTCTTCGTTCCTGTGTCTGTCCCTTCGGGGAAATGTCACGCTTTGAGTACCGGAGTCCTGTTAGCCCGCTACAGCCCGGTTTACCGGAGTCCTGCTAGCCCAGTGCTACAGCCCGGACCCACTTGCTGATGACCGACACGTTCGAAGCTGGGTCATGGATGCCTGTCCCTGTAAGTCTGTGCCACTTTGGGTTTACGACTAGTCATGTCAGCCCGGGCTCTTTATCATATGGATGCTAGCGACACTATCATATACGTGAGCCAA
>NW_025259688.1:0-1718 GCF_018294505.1 Triticum aestivum
TACTGTGCGGATGCTCTGACAGCGGAGGCGTTAGCCCTCAGGTTTGGTTTACTGCTGGCACAAAAAACGGGCTGCAATCGTCTCATTATCAATTCAGATAATATGGAAGTCATTGACACAATGAAGAACGGTGGAGAGTCTGCGGGAGCAGCGGCGGCAATTTTTGAGGATTTTTTTTATGGCATGTGATTTTCCACAAACCAGTTTTGAACATTGTAATAGAGAAGCGAACAAAGTAGCTCATGAGCTTGCTAGATTAGCAAAATGTTCCACGACTAGGGATTGGATAGAGGAGCCCATGGAAACTCTTGTAACTCTTCTGATAGACGATGTAACCATTATCTCTAATTAATAAAGTTCAAACTGTTTTTCAAAAAAAAAAACCGCAGGATGGATGGATTGATGAGACGGCCACACAGACATATATCAAGAGGCTGGCTGGCTAAGCTATTGATAGAGGTTCCTGATAATTCTGATCCAAATGAAAGAGAGCTGTCGATCTAAGTAGCACCGATCCGACATTTGCGTGCGTGAAATTAATGGCCGTGCACGATTCGGTCTTCTATTTGAGAGACACCATGCAGCAGATGCGTGTATATTACTATCCAGTTGCTTCAAAAGTAACATTAGGCACTATAGCTACGAAATATCTTGTAATAAATAATTTTATAAACGGCAACAATACATGCACTGTTTGCATGTATGCCAACTCCATGGAAATATCTTTTTAATGCAACTCATATGTTAGAAGGATCTCTTAATGAAATGTTGCACATATATCTCTATACACAAGCAGAATTTTGTGGAGTTCTAGGCCTGCCTCGCGGTTCCATCTCACTATCCACTAGTCATACCTTCCAATTCCAGGGTTTTCTTTGGATCTCCCTTGATCCTGTAGCTAACTAGTTATAAACAAGTTTTTGAATACAAACTCATATTTGAGAAAGATTTTGACTCAGAACCTTTTTTTTGAATTTGCTTCTATTAACAAAATTTTTGTCATCCTCTTTGGATAAGTGAAGGACTTCCTAACAATTTAGTCATCCTCTTTCCACGCCTAATAAATCCCCCTGTTCAATGGGTTACTTGATTAAGAAATAAGAGCATCGGTAAGATAGGAAATTTGTTTGTGTAAACAATCCATGGGTAAAACCTAAAACTCCTTTTATTCTAAAAGGGAAAATGATGGCGGCCTTAGTTGCCGCGGTTCATGGTGTTTTAGCAGCACATCATGGCGATCTAGAGTACAGCACACGCACAAGGTTGCGGGCTCACACCAGAAATAAGAGCATCTGTAAGATAGGAAAACAGAAAAAACATAGTACATATGGCGTCGGCCTCTGGCCTCCTCTTCTCTTCTTCTTCTCCTCATTCAGCGCGCTCGGTCGGCATCGCCAGGAGCCCAGCTGCTCCTTTTGCTCTTTCTTCTTGTCCTTGCTTTTGCCCCTCTGCCGCCGCCACCAGTAGCGCAACTCTTCCTCCTATTGCTTCTTGTTCTTTTTTGCACTGTTCGAAACAGGCGTCGTAGGATTTCGCGTGGCGGCAGCGCAGGTGGCAGTTTGGTGGTTCTCCCAGACGCAGGCCCCAAAGGCACGCGACGTGGCACGGTTTGTAGTCCTCCCGTCCGCTACACTGCGCTTTGCAGGAGGAGCTTGGGCTGTTCCTGGTGGCGGCCGCCCCGACGAGGAGCAGTGCTAGGCCGAGGAGTACACACGATA
>NW_025259689.1:0-1718 GCF_018294505.1 Triticum aestivum
GGGCGGCGGCGCGAGCCACGTGGCGCCCTGGGATACGTCGGGCGGCGGCGGTGGACGCGTCCGGCGGCTGGACGGACATGTCTGGCTGCGAGAGGAGGAAGAAGGCTAGGGTTAGGGTGGAAATCATCCGCGAATTTCGGGGGAGGGTGTGTTTATATAGGTAGAGGGAGCTAGGAGAGTCCAAATGAGGAGAGGTTTTCGGCCACGCGATCGTGATCGAACGACCGAGAGCATGGAGGGGAGTTTGCTAGGTTTTGGGCCACTTTGGAAGGGGTGTTGGGCTGCACACAAAAGAGGCTTTTACGGATACCCGGTTAACCGTTGGAGTATCAAACGACCTCCAAATGGCACGAAACTTGACATGCGGTCTATTGGTGCTATACCAAGGCCACTTGGCAAGGTTCGGTCCATTCCGAGAAAGTTTGACACCCACTCACAACAAGAGACAAAAGGGGAACGCCGGAGGACATAGGAGTGCCGGATTGCGAAATGGACAACGGGGAAAATGCTCGGATGCATGAGATGAACACGTATGCAAAATGAAATGCACATGATGACATGATATGAAATGCATATGATGACATGGCAAAGTGCAACACACAAGCAAATGACATGGCAACGACGGCGAATAACTGGCGGACACCTGGCGCATCGAATCCGGGGCATTACAACACTCCTCCACTAACAAGAGATCTCATCCCGAGATCTTAGGACCGAGATGGTAGGGAAAAAGGAATGAGGTGGAACAAGAACTCAAGAGAAGAAGCAAAGAATCGAGAGCACTCGAGAAAAGAGAGGAACGACGAGGATGACGAGAATCGAAAGCTCACGCAAACAAGATAGACTCTGAAACCACTCGTTCTAACCGGAGTGGTTAGAATGAGAAAACAAGCGGATAAGACTGAAAGGATTTAGGTAGCACTCCGGCTAAAAACATGGAGGAATAAAACACGAGCTTGAGAGGAACGAAGAAAATGCAAAACTCCACTTCAAAAGAATACGGAGATTTACTTGCACCTCGAGATGCAAGAACAAAAGATACCAGAACTCATTGAACAAGAATCTCGATGAACTCTTGAAGAATGAATTAAATCATGAAGAACCACCATGAAGAACTCCGGTAACAAAAGGATGATGAGATAGAATGAAGGATGAAAGAATAAGATGAGCCTTGCGATGATTATATGGAGGTACCGACGAAAAGACCGAGGAAATATGAACTCCGGAAAAGAAAAGATGAATACACTTGGAACTAGAATTTATTCACCAAGAACAAACTCCGAAGGAAGGGATTAATCACTTGGATGAAATAAGAATAAGATTTATTGTATGCTCCCCCTTCATCAAATTAAATTGATGACAAGCAATGGATTTTGCATACTACTTATTCTTCTTGAAAAAGGATTGAGAAGTGACATATCTCAAACTTGAGAAGGTCTTCATGAACCACCGGTAGGAGTCGAAAGAACGAATGGATTAAAATGATAATCAAGGAAAAAGAATCTGAAAGAACCACCCTTAGAATTTGGAAATGACTTGCAAAAGAGAAAGAAACAGCAGGAAGAATTAGAAGAACAAATACGCTAGAGGGGATTTAGATGCAAAAGAATAAAGAGATCATGAGCTGATTAAAGAACACTTGAACGAAGCACCGGGATAAATAGAGAACGATAACTGGAATGGTGGCCTCTGGTGAAAAGAAATGGAAAAGACAACTC
>NW_025259690.1:0-1718 GCF_018294505.1 Triticum aestivum
GGAGTATTACGCACTGTTTTGGGGTATCGAAGTGATTTCAACAATTAACTAACCACGGGGTGCGTTTACGTTTTGGTCATCAACACTTACATTTTTGTCCGATTCTTGCCTTTTTTGTATACTATTACTCACTGTTTTGGGGTCCCGGAGTGATTTCCACGATTAACGAACCCCGGCGTGCGTTTACGTGTCGGTCATCAACACTCACAGTTTTGGCCGATTCTGGCCTGTTTCGTGGACTATTGCTCACTTTTTTGGGGCCCCGGAGTGATTTCCATGATTAAGGAACCCTTGGGTGCGCTTACGGGTTGGTTATCAACACTCGCGGTTTTTGTCGATTTTGACCCGTTTCGTGGACTGTTACTCACCGTTTTGGGGCCCCAAAGTGATTTCCATCGTTGTTGAACCCCAAGGTGCGCTTAAGTGTAAGTCATCAACAATCGCAGTTTGGGCCGATTCTGGCCCGTTTCTTGGACTATTACTTAGTTATGGGGTCCCGAAATGACCCCGGGTTGTGTTTACGTGTCGGTCAGCAACACTCACAATTTTGGCCAATTCTAACGTGTTTTGTGGACTATTACTCACTGTTTTCAGGTCCCGAAGTGATTTCCATAGTTGTTGAACCCAAGGCGCGCTTACGTGTCGGTCATCAATACTCATAGTTTTGGCTGATTCTGGCCCGTATCATGGACTCTTACTCTCTTTTTTGGGCCCCCGGAGTGATTTCCACGATTAACGAACCACGGGGTGCATTTACGTGTCGGTCATCCACACTCACAGTTTTGGCCGATTCTGGCCCGTTTCTTGGACTATTACTCTGTTTTTGGGTCTCGGTGTGATTTCCATGATTGACAAACACCGGGGTGCATTTATGTGTCGCCCATCAACACTCGCAGTTTTGGCCGATTCTGGCCCATTTCGTGGAGTATTACGCACTGTTTTGGGGTATCGAAGTGATTTCAACAATTAACTAACCGCGGGGTGCGTTTACGTTTCGGTCATCAACACTTACATTTTTGTCCGATTCTTGCCTTTTTTGTATACTATTACTCACTGTTTTGGGGTCCCGGAGTGATTTCCACTATTAACGAACCCCGGCGTGCGTTTACGTGTCGGTCATCAACACTCACAGTTTTGGCCGATTCTGGCCTGTTTCGTGGACTATTGCTCACTTTTTTGGGGCCCCGGAGTGATTTCCATGATTAAGGAACCCTTGGGTGCGCTTACGGGTTGGTTATCAACACTCGCGGTTTTTGACGATTTTGACCCGTTTCGTGGACTGTTACTCACCGTTTTGGGGCCCCAAAGTGATTTCCATCGTTGTTGAACCCCAAGGTGCGCTTAAGTGTAAGTCATCAACAATCGCAGTTTGGGCCGATTCTGGCCCGTTTCTTGGACTATTACTTAGTTATGGGGTCCCGAAATGACCCCGGGTTGTGTTTACGTGTCGGTCAGCAACACTCACAATTTTGGCCAATTCTAACGTGTTTTGTGGACTATTACTCACTGTTTTCAGGTCCCGAAGTGATTTCCATAGTTATTGAACCCAAGGCGCGCTTACGTGTCGGTCATCAATACTCATAGTTTTGGCTGATTCTGGCCCGTATCATGGACTCTTACTCTCTTTTTTGGGCCCCCGGAGTGATTTCCACGATTAACGAACCACGGGGTGCATTTACGTGTCGGTCATCCACACTCACAGTTTTGGCCGATTCTGG
>NW_025259691.1:0-1718 GCF_018294505.1 Triticum aestivum
ATCAATATTCAATCATGGCAAGTATGTATTGTGCTATTTCCTTTTGTCAATATTATGTTTTAACCAAGCAAGTCAAACAGTTTGTGTTAGTTCCAAGCAAGCAGGATGGTGATATGTAGTCATGTCTTAGTTCATGCATTTCTACTTCTTCCACTCTGAGGACCCATGCCATGAATGTTACTTGTGCAATTTCAGCTTCCAGATTATAATGAGGATCATGCAGCTGTAGGTGGAATGCAATGAACTGGAGTGCTCAAGGTATGATATAATTTATTTCCATTTTTGGTTCAAGAACTGAATAAAAAGTGAAATCGAATAAGAGGGGCTGATTGTGAACATTTTCGGTCAAAGAACATAACAAAAAGGGAAATTAAAATGGAGCAACTTGGTCTTCTCTGTTCTCTTGCTACATAAATACTTGCATATGAACCGCTAAGTTTTTCACGGTTGTGCCCTACTTTACTATTTGAATCTTGGTAAGGTGCCAGAAGTATCTTTTTGGTGATAATGGAGGCCTAATGAAGGTTGGGTGATTCTGCCTGATGAGGTTATCCAAGATCGCTCCCGAGAAGGTGAAACTGGTGAACCACAAGGCCCTTGTCGACAGCTTCAGTAAGCCCACTTTCAGTAACATCAAAACAAGAAATATACAGATAATAATCCTTGACGGACAAACTTAATTGTATTCTTTTGTATTTGTTGGTTACTACACTGCACCTGAGCTGTATAGAAACAAAGTGGTCGACATGAGTACGCATACACATTCGGCTTCATCCTTTATAAGGTCAGTATAACTTTCTGTTCCACACGCAGTTATTGTGCAACATGCACAAATCAGCAAAGATAGATATTTCAGGTAAGATGTTTTTATTAATAACTAAGTATAATCAACGTCCAGATGGAAGTTTTCCACAAACAATCTTTTCATATCCCATTACGACCATGAAGTTCTGTTGCAAGAATACTTGACAATGTTTTTTCCTTTAACTACAGAGGTAGTGTCCCACATTTATTTTTCTTTTGTCTGCATTATCAATAAGCTTCCATGGTTAACGATTTTTTCCTTCCACTAGAGAGGAATGGATCCGCAAGTTTTCTTTTTGTGGTGATTTTGTTTTGGTGCGTTATCAATCAGATTCCATAGTAATTAGTGGAGTTGAAGGGCTCCCGACGTTTCCATTTTTGGTGCTAACCAATCAGATCTCCGGCTGGCATAGTAGCTTATGAGCACACGTACCCAGCAGCATCAAAGGAGTACTCGGTTTCAGAGTTAATTTATGTAAGTCTGGCACACCTAAATACACATTTGATTCACTGCTGGGTGTTGAATAAAAACTAGAAAAGGGAGGAGCAACTCAAGCGAATAAAAGGTAGAGGAATGAACAAGTAGGCAGGGATTGGAGGCCGATCCTCCAAGGCAACATCAAGGTAAAGCAATTAAACTGAATTTGTGGCACCAATGAATATATGAACTAGCTTGTTAAGACCAACTTATCTGAACTGATGTGTGAAAAGCGGGACAGTGACGAAATGCCAGGAACTCAAATGGAAAGACAGTTGTAAAATACATTCCGAAACACTCACATTGATTTACACTTTTTAGAGCTAATTCAAAATTAATCCTTCTGAATGTGGCGAAAACACGCTTGACTTCACACTACATTTTACTGAAGAGGCTCATGATCAACATGTTGGGACCGTGAGTACACAGTGGAAAG
>NW_025259692.1:0-1717 GCF_018294505.1 Triticum aestivum
CCGCCCCCGCCACCACAACCGTTGTACCCGCCGCCGTCGCCACCGCCACCGCCACCGGCGTACCCCCGGCCGCCACCATCACCGTCAACCAGCTATGGCTCGTGCCCAAATCTGCAAGTGTGCGTCAACGTGCTGCACCTGCCGAATCTCAGTCTTGGCTTGTTTGCCAGTGAGTGCTGCCCGCTGCTCTACGGGTTGGTCGAGCTGCAAGCGGCCGCGTGCCTCTGCGACGTCCTCGGCGGTGTCCTCGGACTCCGCCTCGACGTCGTCGTCGTCCTCAACCAGTGCAGCATTCCCCGCGAATCCACCTACACCTGCCCGCGCTGATCGATCACCCGTGCACATCTATTTGCTCTTTGCAAGTTTGCGTTCCAGTTCATCTTATATCTCAGTCTCGTGCATACATGCATGCAACAGTGTTCCCTAGGTAGGTAGTACATGCGTAATCGTAAAAGTGTGTCGTGTTGTGTTGTTGGAATTAATACTGTACCAGACTTGCATGTATATGTGCATGCATAAGTACGTGGAATAAAAGTACGTTGAAACTCTCTAACAATGTTCTTGTATCATCTGGGATATTCATGCCTTTTTATGATCTGAGATGTCCGGGCTGTGCATGCGTGAAAGATTCTAATTTTCCTTTTCTTTTGATGAAGAAGGATATAATATTACATGAAAACCAAGTGTGGGTGGAAACCGATGCAAACCACTGGGAAACAATGTGTTAAAGTCTCGAAGAAATTCTAAAAGCACCGGATGTTAAAGTGTGATGTTCCATTATCATGAGAAATTCCCAAGTTCAAACACATTGCAATTTACGAGGCATGAAAAAAATTTGAAAATCAACATTGAATATTGCCAAACAGTAAACGTCACGATTAATAGCGGAATTTGTTCTTTTCATAGCTCATAAACCATAATGTGTTTGAACCTGGAATTTCGCATGGCAGCAGTGAAGGAAATATGCCCTAGAGGTAATAAGAAAGTTGTTATTTATATTTCCTTATATCATGATAAATGTTTATTATTCATTCTAGAATTGTATTAACCGAAAACTTAGTACATGTGTGAATACATAGACAAACAGAGCGTCACTAGTATGCCTCTACTTGACTAGCTCGTTGAATCAAAGTTGGTTAAGTTTCCTAACCATAGACATGAGTTGTCATTTGATTAATGGGATCACATTATTAGAGAATGATGTGATTGACTTGACCCATTCCGTTAGCTTAGCATTTGCTCGTTTAGTATATTGCTATTGCTTTCTTCATGACTTATACATGTTCCTATGACTATGAGATTATGCAACTCCCGAATACCGGAGGAACACTTTGTGTGCTACCAAACGTCACAACGTAACTGGGTGATTATAAAGGTGCTCTACTGGTGTCTCCGAGGGTACTTGTTGAGTTGGCATAGATCGAGATTAGTATTTGTCACTCCGATTGTCGGAGAGGTATCTCCGGCCCCTCTCGGTAATGCACATCACAATAAGCCTTGCAAGCAATGTAACTAATGATGATGTATTATGGAACGAATAAAGAGACTTGCCGGTAACGAGATGGAACTAGGTATTGAGATACCGACGATCGAATCTCGGGCAAGTAACATACCGATGACAAATGGGTAGTTCTTCAACAGGCAATCACAATAGTTGCTTTTCATATGAATATATTGGTCAAATTTTACAGATCGCAGTATTATAGAAAAGTTACAG
>NW_025259693.1:0-1717 GCF_018294505.1 Triticum aestivum
AAGGAATAGACCTCCACCCGAGACATTCCGATCAGACTCGGTATCCCGGTACAACAAGACATTTCGACAGGGTAAAACTAAACCAGCAACACCGCCCGAATGTGCCGACAAATCCCGATAGGAGCTGCACATATCTCTTTCTCAGGGCACACTCAGATTGTCCTAGGTACGGGTAGGCCAGCCCAGAGTTGCCCCTGGTAGCCACCGGTAGCTGACAGGTGGACCAACACTCAGAGGAGCACTGGCCCGGGGGGGGTAAAATAATGATGACCCTTGAGTCTGCAGAACCCAAGGGAAAGAAAAGGCTAGGAGGCAAATGATAAAACCAATGTTGGGCATTGCTGGAAAAGCTTTACTTAAGACGAACTGTCAAGGGGTTCCCATAATAGCCCAACCGTGTAAGGAACGCAAAATCCGGGAACATAACACCGATATGACGGAAACTAGGGCGGCAAGAGTGGAACAAAACACCAGGCATAAGGCCGAGCCTTCCACCCTTTACCAAGTATATAGATGCGTTAATTAAGTAAGATATATTGTGATATCCCAACAAGTAAATAAAAGTTCCAACAAGGAACGGCTCCAATCTTCACCTGCAACTAACAACGCTATAAGAGGGGCTGAGCAAAGCGGCAACATAGCCAATCAACGGTTTGCTAGGACAATGGTGGGTTAGGGGATCAACATGGCAATTGGGAGGCTGACAAGCAAAAAGGTAGGCATCGTAGCAGTGGCAAAGCAAAAGAGCGAGCAAACTAGCATAGCAAAGATAGTAGTGATTTCGAGGGTATGATCATCTTGCCTGCACAGTTGTCAGAGTTGACTGGATCCTCACAAGCAAACTCAACGGGCTCCTCGGTAGCGAACTCGTCTCCCGGCTCTACCCAACAAGACAAACAAGCAACAAGGATACAATCAACCACGGGCAAGTCCAAGCAATATGATGAAATGACGATATGCTATGCGGGATGCGATGCGGGATGCGATGCGGGATGCAAAATGCAAGATATGACAGGAAAAACATGAACCTGGCCTCATCTTGGAAAACCAAGTGTGCCACTGGATAGAGGGGATGAAATCGCTTGAAAACGATATAAAGATCATTGGAATCGGAGCTACGGTTTGGAAATGGCGAACGTTTTAAGATATGACACCGGTCTGCGATTAACAGCAAGTAGGCATCTAAATGCAACGAAATGAATATGCTACAGCCACCAAACAAGAAAACAAAATACATGGCAGTGATGTACACAAGATGGTTGACAAAACACTAGCACTGAGCCATAGGCAAATTCATCCATTAAGAGGTTCAAACAAGCATGGCTAAAACGCAAATGCAAAACAGATTTCAGACTTAGTGAAATTAACACTAGTCTGAAATTTCAGATCACGATGCTCTCTTCGGAGCAGCAAAACAACATGATAGAAAATCTGAACATGACAAGTAAGAACATGGCATGGAGCTACTCAACAAGCTTAATAAAACACCCAAAGTGACCTGGGGCCAAAAGGGTTCACAAAATACTCTACCGAGCTCACGAACATCGCTCGAACACAATCAGTTTTCAGACTTAGTGAAAACTGAGACATGCTGAAATTTAACTCACGAAGGCATGTAAACGAGCTCGATGCACTCACTACGGTGCAAGTCATGGCAAGGAAATCATATAACCAGCAAGAAGGCACAAAGTGCTAGCTACACATGGCAAGAACGAAG
>NW_025259694.1:0-1717 GCF_018294505.1 Triticum aestivum
CCAAAGTGTCCCATTAATCCTCCTCCATGCGCCTCCTGCAACAACAAAAGACGAACGGAGCTAGCTGGAATGCATAGCTTGTTAGCACGAAACACAAATCCATCGTTAACGACAAACTTGTTCCACATTCTTCCTTCTTTACAATTCTGCATTACATCTTTAAAATCAGCATCATGCACATATTGATCTTTGATGGTCTCCAAACCAAATATTTTGAAGTCAAGTTGTGAAAGCATAGTATAGCGGCGAGACAATGCATCAGCAATAACATTTTCTTTTCCCTTCTTGTGTTTAATGACATAAGGAAAAGTCTCAATGAATTCAACCCATTTAGCATGTCTACGATTCAGTTTAGCTTGACTTTTAATATGTTTCAAAGATTCATGATCAGTATGTATAACAAATTCTTTGGGCCATAAATAATGTTGCCATGTTTCTAAAGTCCGAACAAGAGCATATAATTCTTTATCATAAGTAGAATAATTCAGACTAGGCCCACTCAATTTTTTCAGAAAAGTATGCAACAGGTTTGCCATCTTGTAATAACACACCGCCTAATCCAATTCCACTAGCATCACATTCAAGCTCAAAAGTCTTATTAAAATCAGGAAGTTGGAGTAAAGGAGCATGTGTCAACTTATCTTTCAATACCGAGAAGGCTTCTTCCTGTGCGGTACCCCAAAGAAAAGGCACATCTTTCTTTGTAAGCTCATTGAGAGGTGCAGCAATGGTGCTGAAATCTCTCACAAAACGCCTATAGAACCCAGCGAGGCCAAGAAAACTCCTCACTTGTGTGACTGTTTTGGGTTGCGGCCAACTCTCAATAGCTTCAATCTTGGCTTTATCAACTTCAATTCCCTGTGAAGTAACAACATAGCCAAGAAAAGATACTCGGTCGGTGCAAAAGGTGCACTTCCCAAGGTTACCAAACAAACGTGCATCACGTAGAGCAATAAAAACAGCACGTAAATGTTCCAAATGTTCTTCCAAAGATCTGCTATAAATCAATATGTCATCAAAGTAAACTACCACAAATCGTCCAATGAAAGCACGTAAAACTTCGTTCATTAATCTCATGAAAGTACTAGGTGCATTAGTTAACCCAAAAGGCATGACTAACCACTCATATAATCCAAACTTAGTTTTGAATGCTGTTTTCCATTCATCTCCCAATTTCATACGAATTTGATGGTATCCACTACGCAAATCAACTTTGGAGAATATTGTAAAGCCACTCAATTCATCAAGCATATCATCTAGCCTAGGAATAGGATGACGATAACGAATAGTAATATTATTAATGCCTCTACAATCAACACACATACGTGATGTACCATCCTTTTTCGGCACTAGAATAATAGGAACATCACAAGGACTAAGGGATTCGCGTATATAACCTTTGTCGAGAAGCTCTTGTACTTGACGCATAATCTCCTTCGTCTCCTCTGGATTGGTACGGTATGGTGCACGGTTTGGCAGTGAAGCACCGGGAATTAAGTCAATCTGATGCTCAATCCCTCGAATAGGCGGTAATCCCGGTGGCACGTCTTGTGGAAAGACGTCAGCGAACTCCTGCAAAATGTTAGTGACAGCAGGAGGCAAAGAGGAAGGCACGTCCTCGAATGAAAATAATGCCTCTTTGCACACAAAAGCATAGCAAACAGATTTGCTGAAATCTAGCTCATCAATATCAGATTTGGTGGCAAATAAACATGCA
>NW_025259695.1:0-1717 GCF_018294505.1 Triticum aestivum
GAAGAAGCTCAAGAGGATCCCAACGTCGTTCTCGGTACGCTTCTTGTTAATTGCCACCCGGCATCTGTTCTTTTCGATACAGGAGCCTCTCATTCTTTTATATCTGAAAACTATGCTCGCTTGCATAACGTCGCATTCGGTGATATGCCAACCTCTATGGTAATTCAAACTCCGGGATCCAAATGGCAAACTTCTAGAGTAAGCCATGGAAATGAAATCCAAGTCGACAGACTTGTTTTTCTCGCATCTTTGATAGCCCTTAAATCTTCAGATATTAATATCATTTTGGGTATGGACTGGATGTCAGCTCATCAAGCCAAAATTGATTGCTTCTCTAGGACTGTTCAACTCACCCATCCTTCGGGGAAGATAGTCAATGTCTTGACCCGAATAGCCAAGCGGCAATTATATTCTCTTAACGCCAGCCCCTTGCCAGATCTTGAGGACGTGCCGGTAGTATGTGACTTCCCGGATGTCTTCCCAGAGGAATTGCCAGGTGTTCCACCTGACAGGGATGTTGAGTTCGTAATCGACCTCATCCCCGGAACCGTTCCGATTGCTAGAAGACCTTATAAGATGGCACCCCTAGAACTAGCCGAGCTTAAGAAACAACTCGATGAATCCTTGAAAAAGGGTTTCATCCGACCTAGCTCATCTCCGTGGGCTTGCCCCGTCCTATTCGTCAAGAAGAAGGATGGTACGGACCGGATGGTTGTAGATTACCGACCTGTCAATTTGGTCACAATCAAGAACAAATATCCACTTCCCAGGATCAACAACCTGTACGATCAGCTCGCTGGATCCTCAGTCTTCTCCAAGATGGATTTGAGGTTGGGCTACCATCAAATAAAAATCAGAAACGGGGACATTCCTAAAACGGCCTTTGTTACTCGTTATGGCCAATACGAGTACACCGTCATGTCCTTCGGTTTAACCAACGCTCCAGCCACCTTTTCTCGGTTAATGAACTCAATCTTCATGGAGTATTTGGATAAATTCGTCGTAGTTTATCTCGATGATATACTCATCTACTCCAAGAACGAGGAAGAACATGCCGAACATTTAAGGCTAGTGTTGAAGAAACTTCGAGAGCATCGCCTTTATGCCAAATTTTCGAAATGTGAATTCTGGTTGTCAGAAGTGACCTATCTGGGTCATGTAATATCTGGTAAAGGTATTGCTGTTAACCCTGAGCGAGTTCAAGCCGTCCTTAATTGGACTCCACCTGAATCGGTCAAGCAAGTTCGGAGTTTTCTGTGCTTAGCGAGCTATTGTCGTCGCTTTGTCGAGAACTTCTCCAAGGTTGCTAAACCTCTAACCGAACTCCTCAAAAAAGATAAAAAGTTCGAATGGACTCCACAATGTGAGCACAGCTTTCAGGAACTGAAAAGACGCCTGACCTCTGCTCCCGTACTGGTACCGCCAGACTTCTCCAAGGACTTTGTTATCTACTGCGACGCCTCGCGACAAGGACTAGGTTGCATTCTTATGCAAGATCGACACGTAATTGCTTACGCTTCACGGCAATTGCACCCACATGAGGAGAATTATCCTACTCATGATCTAGAGCTTGCAGCCGTAGTCTATGCACTTAAGACCTGGCGACATTACCTCCTCGGTAATCGTTGCGAAATATTCACTGATCACCAAAGTCTGAAGTACATTTTCACCCAACCGGATTTGAATCTCAGGCAGAGACGTTGGGTTGAATTGATCA
>NW_025259696.1:0-1717 GCF_018294505.1 Triticum aestivum
GACCCGATCTGGATCGGGGCATCCCTCGCGCCCGATCTCGCTCGTCGTCGTCCTCCACCGCCCCCAACCACTCCGCCTCCTCCACTCCACTCCCTGACAGGCCGCTGCGCACGAACCGCGTCGCCCCGTCGCGGGCACCGCTGGCCGCATGCGTCCTGCCGCCTCTACCAGCCGCCCCGTCACCCTCGACTCCTCGTCACCGGAGCCACCTCGCCACCTCGCCGGACTACCTTCCTCGCCGGACCGCGCCTCCCCGCATCCTCGACGCTGCGTCGCCGGACCGCCCGCCTTCATCCTCCTCCACAACCGGCCTCCTCACGCCTCACCGCCCCTCTTCTCTTCAACGCTGGTGAGGCCACCGGCCGCCTGCTCCCCCTGCACTCTGTCGTCGATTCGACTGCCATGTCGACCGCATTCACCCCCTGGCCACTCGCCGCCGCTGTGCGTGCGCACATCCGCGCTCGGCTACGCCCTGGCTCGCCGGTGCGTGCCCACGCCCCACCGCACGCCCCGGCTCTCCTCCACCCCGCCCCAGGTGCCGCTCGCCGGCCCTGGCCGAGGCCCCCCTGCTCACGGGTGTGCCCAGCCGAGGCCACGGCCTCGCCCTCGATGGGCGCCCGCACCCAGTGCCCAGCGGCCGCTTACCCGTGCGCCCGTTAGGCCCCTGGGGCCTACGACAGATGGGCCCCATGCACATAACGTTTATAAAAAAAAGGGAATTAAATATAAAAATAATAAATAAAAAAATGATTTAATAAAATTAATAATTAATTAATTAATTATCTAATGAATTAGTTAAGTTAATTAATCCGGTTTAATTGATTTAATTAACTAGTTAGGTTAATTAGATAGTAATTAAATTAACTAATCTATAATTAACCTAAACAGCGAATGACATGTGGGTCCCACTGGACCCACATGTCAGGTTGACTCAGTCAACCTGTTGACTGCTGACGTCATAAATACATTTTTTTCGAATTAATTAAATAAATAATTAAATTCCAAAATTATTAAAATCTTTTAAAATTCATATCTTTTAATCCGTAACTCGGATTAAAATATTTTCAACATGAAAGTTGCTCAGAACGACGTGATGAATCCGGTTTCGCAGTCCGTTCGTCCACCGCACACCCCTAACCTATCGAACCCGCAACTTTCCCCCTCCGGCTCCTCTGCCCGAAAACACGGAACACCGGGAATACTTTCCCGGATGTCTTCCCCCTTCGTCGGTATCACCTACTACCGCATTAGGGCACACCGAACACCGCGTATTGCCTTGTTATATTTTGTGATGCTTTGTTTGCTCTGTATTCATTATTTCTTCCCCCCTCTTCTCTCCGGTAGACTACGAGACCGACGCTGCTGCTGCCCAGTTCGACTACGGAGTTGACGACCCCTCTCTCTTGCCAGAGCAACCAGGCAAGCCCCCCCCCCTTGATCACCAGATATCGCCTATTCTCCTCTATACTGCTTGCATTAGAGTAGTGTAGCATGTTACTGCTTTTCGTTAATCCTATTCTGATGCATAGCCTGTCATTGCTGCTACAGTCATTGATACCTTACCCGCAATCCTAAATGCTTAGTATAGGATGCTAGTGTTCCATCAGTGGCCCTACACTCTTGTCCGTCTGCCATGCTATACTACTGGGCTGTGATCACTTCGGGAGGTGATCACGGGCATATACTATATACTTTACACTGTTACATTACCTGTGAT
>NW_025259697.1:0-1717 GCF_018294505.1 Triticum aestivum
ACGTGGGCCCATGGGCCACACAGCCATGTTAGTAAAAGTTTTTCAACGACTAGACTCGACTTCGGCCAAGGAGTTGGAAAGGGGGATTCCTACAGGCAGTCGGCTCTGATACCAACTTGTGACGCCCCCGATTTAATCGTACACTAATCATGCATGCAAATGTGTACGATCAAGATCAGGGACTCACGGGAAGATATCACAACACAACTCTAAAACATAAATAAGTCATACAAGCATCATAATACAAGCCAGGGGCCTCGAGGGCTCGAATACAAGTGCTCGATCATAGACGAGTCAGCGGAAGCAACAATATCTGAGTACAGACATAAGTTAAACAAGTTTGCCTTAAGAAGGCTAGCACAAACTGGGATACAGATCGAAAGAGGCGCAGGCCTCCTGCCTGGGATCCTCCTAAACTACTCCAGGTCGTCGTCAGCGGGCTGCACGTAGTAGTAGGCACCTCCGGTGTAGTAGGAGTCGTCGTCGACAGTGGCGTCTGGCTCCTGGGCTCCAGCATCTGGTTGCAACAACCAGGTAGAAGGGAGAGGGGAAAAGAGGGAGAAAAGCAACCGTGAGTACTCATCCAAAGTACTCGCAAGCAAGGAGCTACACTACATATGCATGGGTATATGTGTAAAGGGCCATATCGGTGGACTGAACTGCAGAATGCCAGAATAAGAGGGGGATAACTAATCCTGTCGAAGACTACGCTTCTCGCAGCCACCGTCTTGCATCAAGTAGAAGAGAGTAGATTGAAGTCCTCCAAGTAGCATCTCCAAGTAGCATCTCCAAATAGCATCTCATAGCATAATCCTACCCAGCGATCCCCTCCTCATATCCCTGAGGTAGAGCGACCACCGGTTGTATCTGGCACTTGGAAGGGTGTGTTTTATTAAGTATCCGGTTCTAGTTGTCATAAGGTCAAGGTACAACTCCAAGTCGTCCTGTTACCGAAGATCACGGCTATTCGAATAGATTAACTTCCCTGCAGGGGTGCACCACATAGCCCAACACGCTCGATCCCATTTGGCCGGACACACTTTCCTGGGTCATGCCCGGCCTCGGAAGATCAACACGTCGCAGCCCCACCAAGGCTCAACAGAGAGGCCAGCACGCCGGTCTAAACCTAAGCGCACAGGGGTCTGGGCCCATCGCCCATAGCACACCTGCACGTTGCGTACGCGGCCAAAAGCAGACCTAGCCTAGTGGCGTTCCAGTCCAATTCGGCGCGCGCCGCTCCGTCGCTGACGTCTGAAGTGCTTCGGCTGATACCACGACGTCGGGATACCCATAACTACTCCCGCGTAGATGGTTAGTGCGTATAGGCTCGTAGCCAACTCAGATCAAATACCAAGATCTCGTTAAGCGTGTTAAGTGTCCGCGAACGCCGAACAGGGCCAGGCCCACCTCTCTCCTAGGCGGTCTCAACCTGCCCTGTCGCTCCGCCACAAAGATCCACACAGAGGGCCGTCGGGACAAAGGTCCTTTCAGCCCCCAATCCGTGAATCACTCGCGGGTACTCTTCGAGCTGACCCGACTTTAGTCACCATCTGTATAGTATGTATGTATGTATAGTATATACCCGTGATCACCTCTCGAGTGATCACGGCCCAATAGTATAGCAAGGCAGACTGACAAGAATGTAGGGCCAATGATGATAAACTAGCATCCTATACTAAGCATTTAGGATTGCAGGTAAGGTATCAACAGATGTAGC
>NW_025259698.1:0-1717 GCF_018294505.1 Triticum aestivum
TTTTTTTTTCAAAACTACTAATGGCGCACAGTGGGTTTGGTGCGCCATTACTATGTCAACTAGTAATAGCGCACTGTACGACGGTGCGCCATTAGTAACAATTTTTTTTCAAAACTACTAATGGCGCACCAGGCACCAGGTGCGCCATTAGTAATATATTACTAATGGTGCACCAGCATATGGTGCGCCATTAGTGGCCATATGATCGATAGCCCTTTTCCTAGTAGTGCCTCTCGTGGCTTCTGCGCATGGCGGTGACCGCTCTATGTTGACTCCTCTTGCAACTTCTGCCCATGGCGGTGGCCGCTCTACGTCGACTCCTCTTGCGGCTTCCGCGCGCGTCGGTGACCGCTTTACGGTGACTCCTCTCGCGGCTTCCACGCGCGTCTGTGACCGCTCTATGTTGACTCCTCTCGCGGCTTCCGCGCATGGCGGTTACCGCTCTACGTCGACTCCTCTCGCGGCTTCCGCGCGCGGCGATGACCGCTTTACATCGACTCCTCTCGCAGCTTCTGCGCGCATCGGTGACCGCTCTCCTTCAGCTCCTCTCGCGGCTTTTGTGCGCGCTAGTGACCGTTCACTGTCGCCTCTGCACATGGCTTTCACGGGTAGTGGCGACTGGTCATCGTCGGCATGTGTTTCTACCTCGACCTCTTCCGCACCGTCCTTGTCTGTGCGTGAGATTGCGCAGTTGTGATGCCTGCTTGCTGCTTGGGATTCTTCACCGACAGGTTCTGTGACTATCCCTTCTAGCACCGAGAAACCACCTTCTACCCATTTAGGTACATCCCCATGGATTCTTGATACTGGAGCATCTTTTCATATGACTTATGATTCTTCCACTTTGACCTCCATTCGACCTGTCGAGTCTCCTGTTCGCGTTCTTACGGCTGACGACACTCCCCTCATGTAGCTAGTCGAGGCACTCTTATCACTTCTTCATTTCATGTTCCCTCTGTCACTACTAGGAAAAGG
Organism: Triticum aestivum; assembly: GCF_018294505.1. Lineage (NCBI taxonomy): Eukaryota > Viridiplantae > Streptophyta > Magnoliopsida > Poales > Poaceae > Triticum > Triticum aestivum. The sequence continues at coordinate 976 of NW_025259698.1, forward strand.
GTTATAGATGGGATGGACACTAATGGCGCACTGTACATGTGGTGCGCCATTACTAAATACTAATGGCACACCATGTGTTGGTGCGCCATTAGTGTGCAAATACTAATGGCGCACCACATCCCACAGTGCGCCATTAGTAAATTTTTTTTTTTACTTTTTTCAAAACTACTAATGGCGCACCGTGGGAGTGGTGCGCCATTACTAGGTGACATAGTAATGGCGCACCACACCCACCGTGCGCCATTAGTAGTTTTGAAAAAAATTATGGGGCTTTCAAGATCTAGAGGCAAAAAATCAAAAAATTTCAAACTTATTAGTGGCGCACCATGGATGTGGTGCGCCACTAGTAATAGAAAAAAAATTGGATTTGAATTTTTTTTGAATTGTTTTTCAAAAAATGATACGTAATTTGACCGGGAAGTTTGAAATATTTTTCAAAATTTCATCATAGCCATGAACATGAACAAAGTCCTAGACATCAACAAGGTATAATAGGATTGATATGCTAGATATGTCAACAAGTGCCTGTGAAGTGAGCTGTTGCTGGGGTTGGATAGAACTCTGAAGTTAAGCATGCTTGGGCTGGAGTAGTGTGAGGATGGGTGACCTTTCGGGAAGTTTGACCACGGAGTGCGATTTGACCTGAGTTTAATCATATTGACCCGAGATTAAGCCATAGTAACCTGAGATTAAGAAAAAAACAAAAAAAAATTGTATTTTTTTTTAAAAAATTGATTTTTTT
>NW_025259699.1:0-1717 GCF_018294505.1 Triticum aestivum
GCTCTGTTCTACTGACACATCGTTGTTTCTTCTTCAGTGACCTGAGGTTACAATGTATTTACTGGTCTATGTTGACGATATCATACTCATCAGTTCCTCAAATGCTGCTGCAGATCGTCTTGTGGCTGCTTTGAGCGGTGATTTTTCTATCAAGGATCTAGGTGCTCTGCACTTCTTCCTTGGACTGGAGGTTTCACGGTCTTCTGCTGGGTTAACTCTTACTCAGAAGAAGTATTCTCTGGACCTGTTGCGTCGTGCTGGCATGCTGAAGTGTAAACCTGCCAGTACTCCGATGTCTGCCACTGATCGATTGTCTGCTCTTGATGGCGACCCTCTTTCACCCGATGATGCTACTGAGTACCGCAGTCTTGTTGGAGGTCGGCAATATCTTACTATCACCAGACCAGATGTCTCTTATGCAGTCAACCGTGTCTGTCAGTTTCTCCATGCACCCAGGACATCTCATTGGTCAGCTGTGAAGCATATCCTGCGTTATATCTGTCTCACAGCTTCTTATGGTTTGCTCCTCCAACCTGCGCCGTCGTATGAGATCTCAGCCTTTTTCAGATGCAGACTGGGTTGGTAGTCCTGATGACCGGCGATCCACCGGGGGGGGGGGCTATGCAGTGTTTCTTGGTTCTAACTTGATTGCTTGGAATGCTCGCAAGCAGGCTACGGTGTCTCGCAACAGTACAGAAGCTGAGTACAAAGCAGTGGCTGATGCGACGGCTGAGATCATTTGGGTTCAGTCCTTGTTGAGAGAGTTGAGAGTCTCTTCAGCTCATCCTCCGGTACTTTGGTGTGATAACATTGGTGCTACATATTTGTCATCTAACCCAGTGTTTCATGCTCGGACGAAACACATTGAGGTTGACTATCACTTCGTTCGAGAACGTGTTGCACAGAAGCTACTTAGAATCAAGTTCATCTCATCAAAGGATCAACTTGCTGACATCTTCACGAAGCCTCTTCCACAACCACAATTTGTAGGCTGCAGGCGCAATCTTAACTTAGTTTGTACTTCAGGCCACAGTTAAGATTGAGGGAGGGTGTTAGACTGTATATGTATACGTAGACTTGTGTACACGTAGACATGTATATACACCTTGTATATTGTACCATTTGGTACTTATATATAATGAGATAGCCACACCCCCTTGAGGGGTCGTGCAGTTTCCACATCATATGTTTTACAATGCCTAATATACCAATGACCAGGTTCATGTCTAAGATTCTTTGAAGCTGCTACTCGAGCTAAGATTTGATTATCCACCAGGAACGTGATGTGATTGTTTGTCAAAGTTGTGGCAATCTGTGCAGCAACCTGGAGTGCAAGGGCTTCTGCCTTGAGGGGAGAATTGACATGTACACCTGCTGCCGATATGTAAATTCCTCCTTTTTGATGTTCTCCTGCTGATTGGATGAAGATTCCAATCCCTGCTTTAGCTGTTGTCGTAGATAGAGAGCCTAAGCTTATTTTCCATGCAGCATCTGTGTATACTTCATATCCTATAACACCTAATTGTAAACTTCCTATATTCCCCTGCGAAAGATAATTGGCCTGTTGCTTCATTTGTTTCTGTTCTGGCATTGTGGCATCACCTGCATTCTCTGTGTAAGATGATAGATCCTGACTTTTTATAATCGCTTGCATTGCTTGATGTACCTGCAAGGGAATATTTTGCTTCCTGCCAAAGAGACTATCATTCCTTGCTTT
>NW_025259700.1:0-1717 GCF_018294505.1 Triticum aestivum
TGTCAGGACCCCGACTCGATGTCACATCGATCTAGCCGGTAACACCTCATATCACTTTGTGGCCTCACGCACGGTATCCCCACGGGTGTCGCCTTACCTTTGCCCGGGACCGTTTGCGCCTTTTGGCTCACGTATATGATAGTGTCGCTAGCATCCATATGATAAGGAGCCCGGGCTGACATGACTAGTCGTAAACCCAAAGTGGCACAGACTTACAGGGACAGGCATCCATGACCCAGCTTCGAACGTGTCGGTCATCAGCAAGTGGGTCCGGGCTGTAGCACTGGGCTAGCAGGACTCCGGTAAACCGGGCTGTAGCGGGCTAACAGGACTCCGGTACTCAAAGCGTGACATTTCCCCGAAGGGACAGACACAGGAACGAAGAAGGACACATGCCGGCCAGCCTAAGTGTTCCGGAGCAGTAGCAAGCTACCATGGCTCAGCGGAAACACTAGGAGACATTTCCCGGTAAGAGAGGCTACTAAAGATAAACAACTAGATGGTCAGATCCCACACATACCAAGCATTTCAATAACATACACACAATATGCTCGATATGTGCAACCACAACATGGCATCACAACATGACTCTATGACTCAAGTAATTTAATCAATAGGCTCCGAGGAGCGAGATATTACAAACATGGGTCTCATGACCCAACAATCAGAGCATACAAGTCAAAGCACAAGCGGAAGCTATCATGTCTGAGTACAGACATCTATAAATGAAAAAAAAGCTGAGAAGCCTGACTATCTACCAGATCCTGCCGAGGGCACAAGATCGTAGCTGAGGTAACAAGCTAAACGTCGAAGTCCACGCGGAACTACTAGCGAGACCGAAGTCTCTCTGCAAAAACATAAATAGGCAAACGTGAGTACAAATGTACCCAGCAAGACTTACATCAGAACTAACTACATATGCTTCATTATCAGCAAAGGGGATGGTGGGGTTTAACTGCAGCAAGCCAGCTTTGACTCGGTGGCTATCCTGAACTACGACTGCAAGTAACTCTTTTGAGGTGGCGCACACGAGTCCACATATTCCCCATATCAATACACCACTAAGGAATCGCTCCCGTCTCCCTACGAGAACGCCATCCATAGCACTCACGCTTATCTTGCGTATTTTAGAGTATCCACTTTCACTTGTCTATGAACTGATATAAGCAACCCAGAAGTCCTTTTCCGCGGACACGGCTATTCGAATAGATGATGATAACCCTGCAGGGGTGTACTTCTTCATACAAGTTTCCACCACTTAGTGTCTGCACACGACATGTGCTCGGCAGACTTCAAGCGAAAGCCGACGTGGGTGTAGACCACGACCTACCTAAACACTCAAGTCTCTAGTCCAGGTTTATCGCCTATTCGGGTTCCATCCATGAGGAGATCCGGCCGGAGTTTCGCTCACAGCCCCAAACGATGTGAACAGGGTTCCGTGACACCAAACGGGCGCCCGGTTTACCCGGCCACGTGCCTACCGCATCACAGCCCACCCCTACGGTCAGCACTGTCCACGGCCTCCAGCATACTACAAACACCAGAAACTACTTGCAACTCCTGGACAGAGGACAAGGGTGAATAAGAAGTCGAGCGGGGTCATATTTCAGGGCCCAATGTATGGTAGTAGCTGAATCATGGATCACAAACACAGAACTCAGTTCCTGAGGACGGCTACAATGAGACAACCCACCATGTACTCCTACATGGCCTCTCA
>NW_025259701.1:0-1717 GCF_018294505.1 Triticum aestivum
ATCACCTCATTAGGAGAATGACGTGATTGACTTGACCCATTCCGTTAGCTTAGCACCCGATCGTTTAGTATGTTGCTATTGCTTTCTTCATGACTTATACATGTTCCTATGACTATGAGATTATGCAACTCCCGTTTACCGGAGGAACACTTTGTGTGCTACCAAACGTCACAACTTAACTGGGTGATTATAAAGGTGCTCTACAGGTGTCTCCAAAGGTACTTGTTGGGTTGGCGTATTTCGAGATTAGGATTTGTCACTCCGATTGTCGGAGAGGTATCTCTGGGCCCACTCGGTAATGCACATCACTATAAGCCTTGCAAGCATTGTGACTAATGAGTTAGTTGCGGGATGATGTATTACGGAACGAGTAAAGAGACTTGCCAGTAACGAGATTGAACTAGGTATCGAGATACCGACGATCGAATCTCGGGCAAGTAACATACCGATGACAAAGGGAACAACGTATGTTGTTATGCGGTCTGACCGATAAAGATCTTCGTAGAATATGTGGGAGCCAATATGGGCATCCAGGTCCCGCTATTGGTTATTGACCGGAGAGGTGTCTCGGTCATGTCTACATAGTTCTCGAACCCGAAGGGGCCGCACGCTTAACATTACGATGACAGTTTTATTGAGTTTTGATGTACCGAAGGAGTTCGGAGTCCCGGCTGAGATCGGGGACATGACGAGGAGTCTCGAAATGGCCGAGACGTAAAGATCGATATATTGGACGACTATATTCGGACTTCGGAAAGATTCCGAGTGATTCGGGTAATTTTCGGAGTACCGGAGAGTTACGGGAATTCGTATTGGGCCTTAATGGGCCATACGGGAAAGGAGAGAAAGGCCTCAAAAGGTGGCCGCGCCCCTCCCCATGATCTGGTCCGAATTGGACTAGGGAAGGGGGGCGCCCCCTTCCTTCTTTCTCCTTCCCCCTTCCCTTCTCCTACTCCCACAAGGAAAGGAGGAGTCCTACTCCCGGTGGGAGTAGGACTCCCCCCTTTGGCGCGCCTCTTCCCTTGGCCGGCTGCCTCCTCCTTGCTCCTTTATATACGGGGGCAGGGGGGCACCCCATAGACACAACAATTGATCCTTGAGATCTCTTAGCCGTGTGCGGTGCCCCCTCCACCAAATTACACCTCGATAATACCGTTGCGGAGCTTAGGTGAAGCCCTGCGTCGGTGGAACATCATCATCGTCACCACGCCGTCGTGCTGACGAAACTCTCCCTCAACACTCGGATGGATCGGAGTTCGAGGAACGTCATCGAGCTGGACGTGTGTAGAACTCGGAGGTGCCGTGCGTTCGGTACTTGATCGGTCGGATCGTGAAGACGTACGACTGCATCAACCGCGTTGTGATAACGCTTCCGCTGTCGGTCTATGAGGGTACGTGGACAACACTCTCCCCTCTCGTTGCTATGCATCACCATGATCTTGCGTGTGCGTAGGAATTTTTTTGAAATTACTACGTTACCCAACAGTGGCATCCGAGCCTGGTTTTATGCGTTGATGCTATGCACGAGTAGAACACAAGTGAGTTGTGGGCGATATAAGTCATACTGCTTACCAGCATGTCATACTTTGGTTCAGCGGTATTGTGAGATGAAGCGGCCCGGACCGACATTACGCGTACGCTTACGCGAGACTGGTTTCACCGTTCGGAGCACTCGTTGCTTAAAGGTGACTAGCGGGTGTCTGTCTCTCTCACTTTA
>NW_025259702.1:0-1717 GCF_018294505.1 Triticum aestivum
CTTCCTCCCAAAAAAATCACCAACCAGCTCAAGCACGAGATCTAGGTCATTTTGCTGCGATTTTCGATCTCCTAGCTCAAAGCTCCACTCACGAAACTGCTTTGGGGGATTGTTTTTCGGTATGTGACTCCTCCAATGGTCTAATTAGTTTTTGTTGTAGTGATTTATTCATTGCAAATTTTCGCTGCCTAGGTGACCTTGTTCTTGAGCTTGCATGTCAAATTTATATGGTCCCAAGTAATTCTAATGCATGATATAGTCTCTAGGCACTTGTGGGAGTAGTTGCTATTAATTTTGTTGAGTTTGGTTCACCTTTATTTGAAGTTACTAAAAATTTCAGAACTTTTTCAGAGGAAGAAATATGTTTAGGACTATGTACCAAGGTGGTTCTTCAAGGAAGCAAGGACCCCGACCCGCAATACACGATGCGGACGATGAACCACCGAGGGAAGCTCAAGTGCGGCCTTGTCAATGGCCGTCAGAAGATTTCATGGTCCAAGCAGGAATTAAGGAGGAATTTTATGCATATGTGCGTAATGCTGAACTCGAGGGCTTCTTGCTAGATAAGTGCTCTCAATACTACCACCTAACTGATTTCTTTGTGAGAAGGTTCAAATTTTCATCTTCACGTAATTCTCAGACTGTCCTATTTGATATCTATGGCCAATCTTACACTATGGACTCAGAGGTTTTTAATACTGCTTGCATACTTCCACAATGGGGTAGTGCTAGTGAACCTCGCAAATTTGAGCTTAGAGATTTTCATGCTAGTATTACAGTGGGGGAGTCTAGAGATATAACACAAGCTACCATAGGGAGCATTCATTTTCCTGCTATACATTATTTTGCTCTCTTCATAGGTAGGTGCATAAATGGTAAGGATGAAGCATGTCACATGTGTGTCCCTGACCTTAGTGTTCTCAGGAGTGCTGTTTTAGGAGATAAACACTATAACTTGGGGGCCATTGTTGCACGGAGGTTGCATAATAATGGTTTAGGTGGAGACTTTTTTGGGGGAATTTATGCAACCCGTGTGGCTAATTTTCATGGGATACCCATACATGAGAGTGATATGGAATTGCCTCCCACTTATCTATGATATGAGGCTATGGTTCGCCATCGGTTTATTGAGAGGAATGAACAACCTCTCCAGTATCGACTAATGTTTGACAGGCGCAGCATTTTCCATGTTGCTCTCCCTGCTCCTACTTTCTTTGACTTTTAGACAAAAGGGAGATTTATTATAACCAGGGAGGAGGCGAACGAGTATAAGAGGAGGACGGAGATAACTCGTCTCCAAGCGGTAGCTCATGAGGCAATAGCTGTTGCATCACAGTACGACCCCAACTATAACTTTGGATATCCGCCAGGCCAGCCGTGGCCATAGACCAACTTAGGCCAAAAGCCTAAGCTTGGGGGAGTACGTATTTCTCACCGACATTACATTCATGTTTACACACTCATTCCTAGTTGTCGGTGTTCATGCTTTTTCACTGTAATATCCATGCTAGTTTATTTTCTTTTACTCACTTTCTTCTTACGCGTTTGATAAACCTTAAGAAAAACCAAAAAAATTAGTTGTAGCTTTTAGTTAGTTTACTTTCCATGCCTGTAGTAGTAATAATTAAAAGAAAACCCAAAAAGATTTCTTGTTCTTCTTTTGCTTGTTGGGAGCTTTACCATGTAAATAGTTTTATTTCTGTTCTTTTCCTTGGGG
>NW_025259703.1:0-1717 GCF_018294505.1 Triticum aestivum
TGCTTTTAGTTTTAGGAAAATTATAAACTTTATGTTAGTGCCATTAGTTTTCAAATTTGAAAACATTTCTTTTTGTTTTTTTGTTTTCTTTCTTGCTTTATTTATTTTATTTTGTTTCTACTTACAACAAAATACTTATTGTTGCTATTTCTAATTATTACGAGGGCCGAACCATAAGACATTAAAGCATTTCAAATGAACTCTGAAAAAGTTGAAAGTTGGCATGGTATCATAAATTCACCCACATAGCATGTGCATGTACAAAACGGACAATGGTATCATACTCGTCTGTTACAAAGTTGGCATGGTATCATCATAATAGTTGTGGGAGAAAGTCTTCACTTTTTCTTCGCTTGTGTCATTTGCTTATTGCACCGTAAACATGGATAATCTTCATCGTTTATCAGGATGCTACGGTCAGCCTTGACTTTGAAGGGAGGAATTTCATGAAACTTTTCATAATCTTCAGACATGTCTGTCTTGCCCTTCACTCCCACGATGTCCCTTTTTCCTGAAAGAACTATGTGGCGCTTTGGCTCATCGTATGATGTATTCGCTTCCTTATCTTTTCTCTTTCTCGGTTTGGTAGACATGTCCTTCACATAGATAACCTGTGCCACTTCATTGGCTAGGACGAACGGTTCGTCAGTGTACCCAAGATTTTTCAGATCCACTATTGTCATTCCGTACTGTGGGTCTACCTGTACCCCGCTGAGGGAGTCCCGGACTAGGGGGTGTCCGGATAGCGGAACTATCATCATCGGCCGGACTCCAAGACTATGAAGATACAAGATTGAAGACTTCGTCCCGTGTCCGGATGGGACTTTCCTTCGCGTGGAAGGCAAGCTTGGCGATACGGATATGTAGATCTCCTACCATTGTAACCGACTTTGTGTAACCCTAGCCCTCTCCGATGCCTATATAAACCGGATGGTTGTAGTCCATAGGACGAACAACAATCATACCATAGGCTAGCTTCTAGGGTTTAGCCTCCTTGATCTCGTGGTAGATCCACTCTTGTAACACACATCATCAATATTAATCAAGCAGGACATAGGGTTTTACCTCCATCAAGAGGGCCCGAACCTGGGTAAAACATCGTGTCCCTTGTCTCCTGTTACCATCCACCTAGACGCACAGTTCGGGACCCCCTACCCGAGATCTGCCGGTTTTGACACCGACATTGGTGCTTTCAATGAGAGTTCCTCTGTGTCGTCACCGATAGGCTCGATGGCTTCTTCGACCATCATCAACGACGTGGTCCAGGGTGAGACCTTTCTCCCCGGACAGATCTTCGTATTCGGCGGCTTTGCACTGCGGGCCAATTCGCTTGGCCGTCTGGAGCAGATCGAAAGCTACGCCCCTGGCCATCAGGTCAGATTTGGAAGTTTGAACTTCACGGCTGACATCTGCGGGGACTTGATCCTCGATGGATTCAAGCCACAGCCGAGCGTGCCGCACTGTCACGGCGAGCATGATTTAGCTCTGCAGCCAGATAGTACCCTGGAGGCCGCACTCGAAACCACTCCGATCTTCAATTCGGAGCCGTCCGCGCAGATCAAGGATGGATGGCTAGACACCGCCTCGGGGGCTGCAACCTCTACGGCGATAGAGCCGAACACTGACCTTGTCCCTCATAAAGCTCGTGACTCCGAGGTGCCGGACTCCTCCCGGACTCCGAACCTCCCGCGCCCCCTTCGATCGAATCCGATTGGGC
>NW_025259704.1:0-1717 GCF_018294505.1 Triticum aestivum
CATACGCCCGACCCCTTGCTTCACCAACAGCTCGCTTTGCGGCCTTCTTCGCCATCTTGTACTTCTCTATGTTGTGTGCACTCCTATCCAGGTATAGGCGTCTAAAGCAATCTTTCTTCTCTTTAATCGCCTTCTGGACATCATCATTCCACCACCAGGTATCCTTATCTTCGCTTCTCCTTCCCCTGGACACTCCAAACTCCTCTGAGGCCACCTTACGAATGCAAGTCGCCATCTTCATCCACACATTGTCCGCATCCCCTCCTTCCTCCCAAGGGCCCTCCTTAATGACCCTCTCCTTGAATGCCTGAGCTACCTCCCCCTTGAGCTTCCACCACTTCGTTCTAGCGACTTTAGCCCGCTTATCCCGCTGGACACGAATCCGAAAGCGGAAGTCAGCAACCACCAACTTATGCTGGGGTACAACACTCTCTCCAGGTATCACCTTACAGTCTAGGCACGCACGCCTATGTTCCCTTCTCGAGAGGATGAAATCAATCTGGCTAGAGTGTTGGCCACTACTAAAAGTCACCAGATGTGATTCTCTCTTTCTAAAGAGGGTGTTGGCTACAATCATGTTGTAGGCTAGAGCAAAGCTTAAGACATCTTCTCCTTCTTGATTCCTGATGCCATAGCCAAAGCCCCCATGCGCCCCTTCAAAACCTGTGTTAGATGTACCCACGTGGCCATTGAGGTCTCCTCCTATGAAGAGCTTCTCACCAATTGGTACACTCCTAACCATGTCTTCCAGGTCTTCCCAGAACTCCCTCTTGGTGTTCTCATTGTGGCCTACTTGCGGGGCATACGCGCTGATAACATTGAGAACCAAGTCCTCCAGTACCAGCTTGACCAGGATAATCCGGTCCCCACGTCTCTTGATGTCTACCACTCCATACTTGAGGCTCTTGTTGATCAAGATGCCTACGCTATTTCTGTTTGCAGCCGTCCCCGTGTACCATAGCTTGAAGCCGGTATCCTCCACCTCCTTCGCCTTCTGTCCTCTGCATTTGGTTTCTTGGACGCAAAGGATATCAACACCTCTCCTCACCGCTGCATCAACTAGCTCCCGAAGCTTCCCTGTCAGAGACCCTACGTTCCAGCTACCTAAGCGAATCCTCCTAGGCTCGGCTAGCTTCCTTACCCTTCGCACTCGTCGAGTCAAATGCAAAGACCCTTGCTCATTTTCCACTACATCCGGGCGCCGATGTAGCGCGCCACTAAAGATGCGACGACCCGATCCTCGCTCACTTGCCACCGTATCCGGATCAAGATACAGCGCGCCACCTGGGGGGTGACGGCCCGGCCCTTGCCCATTTTCCACCACACCCGGGTTCCGATGTGGCGCGTCGCTGAGAGGGTTACGCCCCAACGAAAATCTTTTGGGTTTCATCTCCATAAGAGTGGCTGAGTTTTTACGTTGGCTCGCCAAGCCTATCACAACCATCCTCCTTTATCCGGGCTTGGGACCGGCTATGTTGAGACAACATAGGGGAAGTTATTTGTGATGCAAAACACACAAAAAAAAAATCCCCAACTAGATCTGTGATGCAAAACACACAAAAAAAAAATCCCCAACTAGATCTGATGAATAGGCATACTAATTGCTAAATTACTAATCAAACTCCTACAGGAGTCCTACTCGCACAGATGCAACACCACACACGGACGGCCCGATGAGGGATCCAAATTCCAAGTTTCCAACAGTTTAGGTAGTGGG
>NW_025259705.1:0-1717 GCF_018294505.1 Triticum aestivum
CGAAAAATAAAAACCTTGAAGTTATTCGGGAGTCCGGATACTTACGATCTCGCCAGGGGCTTGGCCCTTGGAGGCCAGTCCTCGTCGTCGTCACTGGCGTTGGCAGAGCAGTTCGGGGGAAGAGTTTTTCCCGTCTTGGACCCTTCGGCCTCCCTTGTTGGGCAGGCCTTCCTTTTCTTCCCTCCCCCTCTAGGGGAGAGCCTTTCTTCTTCTCCTCCTCGCCTTGGTGGGAGGAGTCGGCCTCGGATTCATCATCCGATAGCACCTGAAAACGGGAACTCTTCCGAGTCCCCGTGGCCTTCTTCTTGGCCTTCTTCTCCGACACAACGTGGGGTGCCGGAGCCAGCAGCCCCATTAGGCGGGCGTCCGCTGGGTCCTCTGGCAATGGGGCCGAACAGATAGTCTGTTCGGCCTTCACCAGCCATTCCTGTCAAAGGTAAAGGGAGTTTAGATCCCGCATAGAGTCAAACTATGGAAAACAAGTGGTGAAATCACTTACCTCGTCAGCTGGACGCTGCGAGCGGAATCCGCGATCTTCGGTAGCGGATGCGGGAGCCTTGGCGCCCTTGAACAGCACCTTCCAGACATCTTCGTACGTAGTGTCGAAGAGCCCGCTCAGGGTCTGGTGCTGCGCCGGACGAACTCCCACATGTTGAAGCCCCGTTGTTGGCACGGGAGAATCCGGCGGATGAGCATGAGCTGGACTACGTTGACAAGCTTGAGCTTCTTGTCCACCAGCTTCTGGATACAGGCTTGGAGTCCGGTCAGCTCCTCCGAATCCCCCCAGATCCGGCCACTCTCTTTCCAGGAGGTGAACCGTGTAGGGATGCCGGATCTGAATTCGGGGGCCGCTGCCCAATCAGGGTCACGTGGCTCGGTGATGTAGACCACCCCGATTGCCACCCCTTGATGGTTTCCACGAAAGTGCCCTCCAGCCACGTAACGTGGGACATCCTGCCCACCATGGCGCCTCCGCACTCCGCTTGGCTGCCCTTCACAACCTTCGGCTTGACACTGAAGGTCTTGAGCCACAAGCCGAAGTGGGGCTGGATGATGAGGACATCAATACCATTGTTACACCCACAGCCCCTACTGCTACATATACGGGACCAATTACTAGAGCTCGCGCACGCCAATTAAATTATCAGGTACTTCCGTTTCTTGGTAATGATTCTAATGTTCATGAGAATATGATGCTGCCTAAATTGGATACATTTGTTTTGCTTACAAATGAAGGGCCTAGCTTGGAGAAGGATGAATATTGGAGCAAGAACAAGCATGGAGATGATGCCATGCGCAAGGGGAACAAGAACGGAGTTACAAGTGATGATTTCAGGACTTTGAAGCCACCATAATGGGTGCATGAAGCCATGGACGAAATATACAAGATGCCACTTCATAAATTTCGTCCCGAGGCTATTATAGGTGCTGCGTCACCTTTTTATTGGGCCAGGCCCATGTAATTTCGAAATACATAAGTATAGGCTATTTTTAGAGTCCGTATGTGTGGGGAAACAAGAGATAGGGTTGATTTCGGACCCCTCCACCAAGGGCCACGAAATTCCCCCTCTCTTCCTCCATATATACAGCCCTTAGGGCACCGTTTAGACTTTGGGGATTTGTTTAGTTAAAAGTTAGCCATTGCAGCTTCGTGTACTTCGTTTGTGTCCAACGACCAGACCAAGACCGCTTACGGATCCCCACCTTTATCAATACC
>NW_025259706.1:0-1717 GCF_018294505.1 Triticum aestivum
GAGTTCATCGACGCCGACAAGTGCGAGTGCAAGTCCACCCTCATCGAGGGCGGCGGCATCGGCACCGCCATCGAGACGGCCACCTCGCACATCAAGGTGGAGCCGGCGGCCAACGGTGGGAGTGTCGTTAAGGTGGAGTCGACCTACAAGCTGCTGCCGGGCGTGGAGGTGAACGATGAGATCACCAAGGCCAAGGAGTCTGTCACGGCCATCTTCAAGGCCGCCGAGGCCTACCTCGTCGCCAACCCGGACGCCTACAACTGAACCAGCTGAGAGGGAACACATATGGTTATGATTATGATTATGCTGTCCCTGGTATGATTTTTGTGTGCTTTTTTCCCGATCTAACAAAGCCGCTCCAATCGCAAGTAGTGACGCGGGAGCACTGAGCAGAGTGTGGACTTGACAAGTTAAAAAGGTCGTGTATTCAGTATTTGTAACTATCAAAGGGTGCCATGCTGTTGTTTGATGATGTTGTTGCTGCTGGAATTTAGTCTATATTGGGGCAGCACAATAACTGTTTCAGAAATTCCTAATAAATCCTAGAGGCCCGCTTAGCCCATTTGTGCAAGGCAAGGGATACTACTAAAGTTTAGTCCCACATTGCTAGTTTAGAGGGAGTTGGACCTCTTTATAAAGGAGGCTCCTTCCCCACTTGTATGAGCATGAGAACAAGAGGGTTGCGGGTTGCGGGAATGAGCCGAGCCGATGTTTAATTTTTGCCACGCACTACTGCTGTCTTCCTCATCCCGGCTTGCGGCGTGCACCGCACGTCGGGACAGTAGGCCTTCGAGACTGCACCTTTTGAGTCCTGTACGGGAGAAGGGTGATAAGATTTTTGGGGAGCGCTCTTCGCGTGCTGCCTGTTCACTTCGTCTCCCTCCGTTGCTTCACCTCCCGGCGCAGCCTGTTCGCGTCCCTCTGCTGTGCCTATATAAGAGAGGTCGCTCCTCTCCCGAGAGACACATCAGAAGGTCCTCTTCCTCTCGCCATACAGTTCCAACCTCTGCGCTACTGCTGTCTTCCTCATCCCGGCTTGCGGCGTGCACCGCACGTCGGGACAGTAGGCCTCCGAGACCGCACCTTTTGAGTCATGTACGGGAGAAGGGTGATAAGGTTTTTGGGGAGCGCTCAGCGCGACTACTGGCTGTTTCATCACGGACGATCCGGTCGTTGACGACTACTTCCCCGACGACGACTTCTTCCCCGACGTCCACGACCTCCTCGACGACATGGCAGGCGAGGACACCGACCCCAAGTCCAGCGCTTCTGCTGCTGCTGTGCCGTGCGTGTTCTTCTCCTTTCTGTTAGAAGTCCTGTTACAGTTCTTGGTTCTAGTTTCTGCCCTTCGTATGTTAGATTCTGTTTCGTATAAGCAACTTCATCTAGTGTCTATTCTAGATGTGTTTAGCTCAAGTTCATATATGCAGACGATGTTTACCTTCTCTCTGTCAGATTGCATGACTTGCTTTATATTTGCTATTTTAGTCATGCTTTATCTAGTATTTTTGTTAATAAAATCATTTGATAAATTGCTCATATTTCCAACAGTTGTTTGCTTATGTATCTTCCTCATGGTTTTGCCCGGAATAAAAGGAAATATTTGTTTGCTTTACTGAACATAATTTCGTTTGCTCTCTTCAAATAGGAAGCGACAATGTGTTGGCATTTTTCAATTTAGCATCACCTTTTTTCTGGAAGTGCATCTATTTATGCC
>NW_025259707.1:0-1717 GCF_018294505.1 Triticum aestivum
TTAGGATCTGTTCTCTCTATCAGGATCACGAGTTACTAATCAGTAGTACCTTATAAGTTTGATGGATACAAGCCTAGTTCAGTTCTACTACCACGTTATGTTGCCATAATGGTTTCAGAACTTTGATATGATGATGTTGAGTGTGTACGAAATCCTTTGTCAAATGTCTCAAAATCCTTTTTGAGCATTTACAGCTGTTATGCTGCCGAAATTTTGCTAGAAATTCTAATGCCTTTGCACTATGATTATGCTTTCAGATGGCCACTCGCGACCTTAATCAAGTGGTTCGCCTGACTCGATGCCTAGATGTACCCGGCCATACTGCCAAGTTGGTCAGGGTAATGACTGAGGCTGGATACCGCTGGTATCCTGAGTACACGGTCGAAGAGCAATTCCGAGACTTCAATCAAAGCCAGTATCTCTGCACTGTCAGGATATTTCCATCTTATCCTGGATCCACCGAGCCTCTTCACTGTTCCTATGGACTCGGGGTTACTATTGAGATGGCTGTGGAGGACGCCGCCTACTCTATGATGACCATTATGCGAGTCAGATCTGGTTTATTTCGGGACTCTGACTTCCGGTATATGCCAGGATCACTTCCGGGAGCACAAGGGTATCTCCAGGCTATCTATGCTGACTCCACTCAGGAGGATTCACGGACTCGCACCACTGCTGAGATGCTCGAGGATAAGGACCGTGAAAATCGGGCCTTAAGGTTAGAGCTCTTCAATACCCGTGCTGACCACTGGGCCACTTTGACTCGGTTCGCACCGGCGGTGCAAGCTGGATTCTCAGATATGCGCGATCTCTATCCTGTGAGATCTGCTCTGCCAGACGTGATGGTTTGGCGTGATGTAGGAGGCATCACCCCACCTCGCGGTCCCCGCAGGCCATCGTTTGTTGGTCCAAGACCTCATCCTAGCCCCTATGATCCACAAGCTCCGCGAGATCGTTTGTTTCCGGATGAACATGTTGAGCTTCCAGGCTATGGAGGTGACTTCTATGAGGACTACTACGGATCGGTCTGAGTAGTAGGTAGTATCACTAGTTCGCACTAGCTGTGTTTTCTATCGTTCCGCGTGACTCGTGGGATATGACCTAGTTGTACTCTTTCCGGAGGTGTAGAAAAATAATGTATAGGAGCTTGGAATGCCTCCGATGAGATGTAATCCTCTTTTCACCGTAATAGTACTTTGTTTGGTCTTGTACTAAACCGTGTATGGTGTGTATGACGATGGAATAAAAGAAGCAGTTTCTGTATCTACCATGTCATACGGATGATCATCTTGCATTCCGAGTTATTCCTTACCTTATGTATCCCATGTCGGAATTTTATCATTCTGACTAAATCATTGTCTTATTCACCTAGGATGGTCAACACGCGCGCTAACCCTGCTTCTCAAGAGCAGGCCGAAGGCAGTGAAGCCAGGGATGTAAATCTGCCTCATCCTCCTTCACTAGCCGAGGTTATGATGGAAGCCGAGAGAAACAAGCGGGAGACAAACCGTTTGTTGGAGCGTATTGAACAGAATACAGCACACCATCAGAGGGCTAACGTGGTGTCACTCAGTGATTTTATCAAATTGCATCCACCCACGTTCCACCACTCCGTCGAGCCTCTCGACGCTGATGACTGGCTTCGCAGTATCTCTCACAAGCTGCGTTCCGCGCTGGTAGCGGAGGCTGACAAGGTCACCTTTGCTGCATATCATCT
>NW_025259708.1:0-1717 GCF_018294505.1 Triticum aestivum
AAAAAACGTATAGACTATTTTGATTGGAATTGGATTATACTTAATCTTATGTCCTGTTTTACTGGTTAAATTTTTACGTTTAAGCACTATAAGCTAATTTTAAAGAAATAAAATATATTTAATACTTTATTTCTTTTTAATGATTTGGCAATTCATATATAAATCAAGTTGTATTCTTTATGCACGGGCGTGTCTGCTCATGCCTTACAACATGATGGACGCCACACCGTCTGATCTGGGAGACCGGCCGCAGAAGTGATGAAGATCCGATTATATGCTACTGTCATGTCCGCCGTCGGTGATGTTATGTAAGCCGCATGTTAGTACATCCTATTAATTGTTTTGAATAACTCAAAATCTTGGGTCACGATCTAAGGGTTTTTTTCTAGTGCAAAGACATATCTAGATAGGCCATTCCCCGCCGGAAAAGAGAGAGGGTTTCGCCGCAGCAACCTCTCCACCACCTTCCTGGGCAAGTTTTCCGGTGCTCCGGCCGGGCAGGGCGGGATACCGGTGGCTGTGGGCCCACCACGCCCGCCAGGTATTCGGCGATGGACTCGAACGACGAGGAGGCGCTCGTGGCGCTGCTGGAGGAGGAAGCCGATGCCGACGTCCAGGACAAAGAGCATCTCATGGTCCTTGCTGCCATGGCCGGCTTGCTCGGGAGCAATGCAAAGCCGCGGCGAGGTGGCTCGGCGCCGGGGCTGCAGAAAGCAAAGAACCGGCATCGACTGGAAGGCTATTGTATGCTCTACTCTGACTACTTCGCCGACGCTCCACTGCACGGGGACAAAGTATTTTGGCGTCGTTATCGGATGAGCCGAAAGCTTTTCCTCAGGATTGTGAATTCCATCCGGGAGTTTGACAGCTACTTCAAGTGCAAGAAGGATTGCACCGGCAAACTTGGATTCACCTCAATCCAGAAGTGCACGATAGCTATGAGGATGCTTGCATACGGAGCTCCCGGTGATTCACTCGACGACTATGGGCGATTGGCGAGTCCACGACCATTGAGTGTTTCTACAAGTTCTGCAGGGCAGTGGTGGCAGTGTTTGGACCACAATACTTGCGATCACCCAATGTTGAAGACACTGCTCGAATCCTAGTACAGAATGCAGCAAGAGAATTTCCTGGGATGCTTGGAAGCATTGGCTGCATGCATTAGAAATGGAAAAATTGTCCATTTCCTTGGCGGGGGATGTACAAAGGCGTCAAAGGCGGTTGCAGTGTGGTACTTGAGGCAGTGGCCATACAGGACCTCTGGATTTGGCACTTTGGTATGTCAGGAACTCACAATGGCATCAACGTACTGCAGTGCTCCCCTGTATTTGCCAAGCTTATTGGAGGTCATTCTCCTCCGGTGAACTTTGAGGTCAATGGGCGGCACTACAACAAAGGATACTACCTAGCAAATGGCATATATCTGAGATGGTTTACATTTGTGAAGACTATCCCAAACCCTGTGTTAGGATGCAAGAACTCCCACTTTGCGAAGGTTCAGGAGTCTTGCAGGAAGGATGTCGAGCGGGCATTTGGTCTGCTCCAATCTCGATTTGCTGTTGTCCGGTACCCCGCTCAGACCTGGTCGAAAGATCAAATGTGGGAGATCATGACTTGCTGTGTCATTTTGCACAACATGATAATTGAGAGCGAGCAGAAAGAGCCAGTGTTTGACACTGAACCATAATACAGGCAGGGTCCTCTTGCCCAAGTTGAT
>NW_025259709.1:0-1717 GCF_018294505.1 Triticum aestivum
AACGCTGAAGGCGAGGAGAAAATGCGAACAAAATGTGGAATGTAGATGTTCCTTCCAAGATCAAAATTTTCTTGTGGAGGCTCTCTCATCAGTCTTTGCCAACAGCAGATTTGCTCCATCATCGGAAGATGGCAACCCAAGCGGTTTGCGGACTCTGTGGATCAGAGCATTCTTGGCGTCACTCGCTTTTGGAGTGCAACATGGAACGTTACGTATGGGCCCTCGAGGATGAAGAACTGGTGAAAGTATTGTTGCAAAACCGGGAGCATGATGCTCAGAGGTTTATCTTCTAACTGCTAGATGATCTCCCTCATACAGATTTCGTTAGAGTTCTTGTGACCTTATGGGCATTATTGCATGCACGTCAGAAGGCCCTCCATGAGCATTCATTTCAGTCACCTTATGCAACTAACTAGTTTGTCAGAAAATACATAAGGGGGCCTGAGGCCTGTAATCTGAAGAAACCCTGGGTCGCTCCTCAAGCAATACCGACACAATAACGAAAGTGGATCACATCTAGTGATGGAATCACTAAGATTTAGGTTGATGGGGCGGTCTCCCGACACTCACACGAGGGGTCCTACAACGCTGTGTGCAGGGATTCATCTGGTATATGTACCTAGGATCATCAAAGATAAAATGTGCAGGTGTTACCGATCCTGCCACAATGGAGCCATTGGCTTGCCGTGAAGCTCGAGCACTAGCTCTTGACCTATCACTTGCTAATAATGTGCTCGCTTCGGACTGTCAAGGTGTGATCAAAGATATCCATAATAATTCAGGTGGATTATATGCAGACATTGTCAGGGAGATCAATATGACGTCCAGACAGTTTACCCGATGCTCCTTCATCTTCGAAGGAAGAGAAACTAATCACGAGGCACATAGCGTCGCTAAACACACTCTAGGCCTTAATGCTCCAGACTCAAGTTGTATTCCATGAACTTGTTGATTGATTAATAAAGGGAGTGTGTTTAGACTAAAAAAATTTAGGCGAAACAAATGGTTTATTGTAGCGACTTTTAATTTGGCGTCACATCAAAGGAATTACATCAAATAGCTTGGCGACAGGAAAATGGAAACACGACGACGCATATTGGTGGCCGAGGACATCGACGATCTAGCTGTGTCCACTGTTTATTTTTTGTTTTTTGTTTACTTGATTGTTTGATGTCTTGTAAGCTGATCTTTCAGCATCGTGTACTCTGTATCTTTCCCTTTTCCTGTTTTCAGTGCGTCATTAATTTAGTACTCTTTCTAAAAGGAATAAAGAAAAGTTCAAAAGAGGTCATTTAGGTCCTACTGTACATGCATGTGCAAGAGCCCGTGACTGATCTCAGAGCATGCCTTGACGGACTGAAGGACTCTTCGTCCACTCCTCGCCGCCCTGTCCTGTCCTGATCTGCTGATCATGGCAATGTGAAACGCAGACCTTGACTCCCCTTCACTGCTCCTGCCTCCTGGTCCTCCTGCCTACCTGCCAGGTGGCAGCTAAACTAGGAGGTGTCCGACGTAACGGAAGGGAGAGAACAGGAGAGGCAGCTGGGAATACTGCATGTCGCTGCCAGCTCCCATTGTCGCCGCTATATTTCCTGCATGATTGCTGCGGAAACGCGAGAGATTTACTGTACCTTGAAAAAAAATTGTGTTAAAGGTTTATTTTTTTGCAGGGACAAAAAATTATGTTAAAGTTAACAACATACCCCCATAAGGGTAT
>NW_025259710.1:0-1717 GCF_018294505.1 Triticum aestivum
CTGTAACTTTTCTATAATACTGCGATCTGTAAAATTTGACCAATATATTCATATGAAAAGCAACTATTGTGATTGCCTGTTGAAGAACTACCCATTTGTCATCGGTATGTTACTTGCCCGAGATTCGATCGTCGGTATCTCAATACCTAGTTCCATCTCGTTACCGGCAAGTCTCTTTATTCGTTCCATAATACATCATCATTAGTTACATTGCTTGCAAGGCTTATTGTGATGTGCATTACCGAGAGGGGCCGGAGATACCTCTCCGACAATCGGAGTGACAAATACTAATCTCGATCTATGCCAACTCAACAAGTACCCTCGGAGACACCAGTAGAGCACCTTTATAATCACCCAGTTACGTTGTGACGTTTGGTAGCACACAAAGTGTTCCTCCGGTATTCGGGAGTTGCATAATCTCATAGTCATAGGAACATGTATAAGTCATGAAGAAAGCAATAGCAATATACTAAACGAGCAAATGCTAAGCTAACGGAATGGGTCAAGTCAATCACATCATTCTCTAATAATGTGATCCCATTAATCAAATGACAACTCATGTCTATGGTTAGCAAACTTAACCATCTTTGATTCAACGAGCTAGTCAAGTAGAGGCATACTAGTGACGCTCTGTTTGTCTATGTATTCACACATGTACTAAGTTTTCGGTTAATACAATTCTAGAATGAATAATAAACATTTATCATGATATAAGGAAATATAAATAACAACTTTCTTATTACCTCTAGGGCATATTTCCTTCACTGCTGCCATGCGAAATTCCAGGTTCAAACACATTATGGTTTATGAGCTATGAAAAGAACAAATTCCGCTATTAATCGTGACGTTTACTGTTTGGCAATATTCAATGTTGATTTTCAAAATTTTTTCATGCCTCGTAAATTGCAATGTGTTTGAACTTGGGAATTTCTCATGATAATGGAACATCACACTTTAACATCCGGTGCTTTTGAGATTTCTTCGAGACTTTAACACATTGTTTCCCAGTGGTTTGCATCGGTTTCCACCCACACTTGGTTTTCATGTAATATTATATCCTTCTTCATCAAAAGAAAAGGAAAATTAGAATCTTTCACGCATGCACAGCCCGGACATCTCAGATCATAAAAAGGCATGAATATCCCAGATGATACAAGCACATTGTTAGAGAGTTTCAACGTACTTTTATTCCACGTACTTATGCATGCACATATACATGCAAGTCTGGTACAGTATTAATTCCAACAACACAACACGACACACTTTTACGATTACGCATGTACTACCTACCTAGGGAACACTGTTGCATGCATGTATGCACGAGACTGAGATATAAGATGAACTGGAACGCAAACTTGCAAAGAGCAAATAGATGTGCACGGGTGATCGATCAGCGCGGGCAGGTGTAGGTGGATTCGCGGGGAATGCTGCACTGGTTGAGGACGACGACGACGTCGAGGCGGAGTCCGAGGACACCGCCGAGGACGTCGCAGAGGCACGCGGCCGCTTGCAGCTCGACCAACCCGTAGAGCAGCGGGCAGCACTCACTGGCAAACAAGCCAAGACTGAGATTCGGCAGGTGCAGCACGTTGACGCACACTTGCAGATTTGGGCACGAGCCATAGCTGGTTGACGGTGATGGTGGCGGCCGGGGGTACGCCGGTGGCGGTGGCGGTGGCGACGGCGGCGGGTACAACGGTTGTGGTGGCGGGGGCGG
>NW_025259711.1:0-1717 GCF_018294505.1 Triticum aestivum
AGGCTTTTACCTCCACCGTGAGGGGCCGAACCTGGGTAAAACATCGCGCCTCTCGGCCCGCTCAACCCCTCTCAAGCTACCACATAGATGCGTTGGCCTCGCGACTAAGTCCTGACACTAAGGACATCTGCCGTGACAATTCCACGACAGCAAGTTTAATGGTGACATCAATTTCTTCTAACTCAGCGGGTGCAATATCACGCATAATTTCGTGATATATAGAAATAGGTATTGCACTAGCACTAGCACCCATATCACACAAGCCATGATAACAATGATCTCCTATTCTAATAGAAATAACATGCATGCCTACCATAGGTCTATGTTTATCTTTAGCACCAGGATTAGCAATTCTAGCAGTCTCATCACAGAAATTAATAACATGCCCATCGATATTATCAGCCAAGAGATCTTTAACAATAGCAATATTAGGTTCAACTTTAACTTGCTCGGGAGGTGTATAAGTTCTAATGTTGCTTTTATGAACCACAGTTGAAGCTTTTGCATGATCCTTTATCCTAACAGGGAAAGGTGGTTTCTCAACATAAGCAGTAGGAATAACAGGATCATTATAAGTGATACTCTTTTCTTCAAATTTAATAGGTGCAACTACTTTTACTTCAACGGGCGGATTATATTTAAACCACTTCTCCTTAGGGAGATCAACATGAGTAGCAAAGGATTCACAGAAAGAAGCTACTATCTCAGAGTCAAGTCCATATTTAGCGCTAAATTTACGAAAAACATCGGTATCCATAAAAGATTTAACACAATCAAACTTAGGTGTTATACCTAACTCCTTACCTTCGTTGAGATCCCAATCTTCAGAGTTGCGTTTAATTCTTTCCAATAAATCCCATTTGAATTCAATAGTCTTCATAATAAAAGAACTAGTACAAGAAGTATCGAGCATGGAGCGATTGTTGTCAGAAAGCCGAGCATGAATTTTTTGAATAATCATTTCTCTTGAGAGCTCATGATTGGGGCATGAATATAACATTGACTTAAGCCTCCCCCAAGCTTGAGCGATGCTTTCTCCTTCGCGAGGCCAAAAATTATATATAATGACGATCACGATGAACAAGATGCATAGGATAAAACTTCTGATGAAATGCCAATTTCAATCGTTTGTAGTCCCATGATCCCATATCATCACATAGCCTATACCATGTCAATGCATCTCCCTTCAAAGATAAAGGGAAGACCTTCTTCTTGATAACATCATCGGGCATACCTGCAAGCTTAAATAATACACAAACTTCATCCACATAGATTAAGTGTAAATCGGGATGCAATGTTCCGTCTCCTGCAAAAGGATTAGCTAGCAGTTTCTCTATCATACCCGAAGGAATTTCGAAGTAAACATTTTCATTTTCAGTAGATTGAGTAGGTCGAGGAGCAACTATTTGCTCTACTGGTCAGGGTGAAGATACCCCGAACAAGCCCCTCAAATGATTACTTTCCATAGTAACAAGTGACAGTAAATTTCAGCACACTATATAAATTCTTCCTTACCAAATTCCACCTACCAAAGGCGCTTCACTCCCCGGCAACGGCGCCAGAAAAGAGTCTTGATGACCCACAAGTATAGGGGATCTATCGTAGTCCTTTCGATAAGTAAGAGTATCGAACCCAACGAGGAGCAGAAGGAAATGACAAGCGGTTTTCAGTAAGGTATTCTCTGCAAGCACGGAAATTATAGGTAACAGAAAGTTTT
>NW_025259712.1:0-1717 GCF_018294505.1 Triticum aestivum
TTCCCACGGGTGTCGCCTTACCTTTGCCCGGGACCGTTTGCGCCTTTTGGCACACGTATATGATAGTGTCGCTAGCATCCATATGATAAGGAGCCCGGGCTGACATGGCTAGTCGTAAACCCAAAGTGGCACAGACTTACAGGGACAGGCATCCATGACCCAGCATCGAACGTGTCGGTCATCAGCGAGTGAATCCAGGCTGTAGCACTGGGCTAGCAGGACTCTGGTGAACCGGGCTGTAGCGGGCTAACAGGACTCCGGTATTCATCGCGTGACATTTCCCCGAAGGGACAGACACAGGAACGAAGAAGGACACATGCCGGCCAGCCTAAGTGTTCCGGAGCAGTAGCAAGCTACCATGGCCCAGTGGAAACACTAGGAGACATTTCCCGGTAAGAGAGGCTACTAAGGATAAACAACTAGATAGTCAGATCCCACACATACCAAGCATTTCAACAACATACACACAATATGCTCGATATGTGCAGATACAACATAGCATCACAACATGACTCTACAACTCAAGTAATTTATTCAATAGGCTCCGAGGAGCGAGATATTACAAACAGGGGTCTCATGACCCAACATTCAGAGCATACAAATCAAAGCACAAGCGGAAGCTATCATGTCTGGGTACAGACATCTATAAATGAAAAAGGCTGAGAAGCCTGACTATCTATCAGATCCTGCCGAGGGCACAAGATCGTAGCTGAGGTAACAAGCTAAACGTCGAAGTCCACGTGGAACTACTAGTGAGACTGAAGTCTCTCTGCAAAAACATAAAATAGGCAAACGTGAGTACAAATGTACCCAGCAAGACTTACATCAGATCTATCTACACATGCATCATTATCAACAAAGGGGATGGTGGAGTTTGACTGCAGCAAGCCAGCTTTGACTCGGTGGCTATCCTGAACTACGACTGCAATGTAACTCTTTTGAGGTGGCGCACACGAGTCCACATATTCACCATATCAATACACCACTATGGATCCGCTCCCGTCTCCCTACGAGAACGCCATCCATAGCACTCACGCTTATCTTGCGCATTTTAAAGTATCCACTTTCACTTGTCTATGAACTGATATAAGCAACCCAGAAGTCCTTTACCGCGGACACGGCTATTCGAATAGATGATGTTAACCCTGCAGGGGTGTACTTCTTCACACACGCTCTCACCACTTACCGTCGTTTACACGACATGTACTCGGCAACCTTCAAGCGGAAGCCCAACCTGGGTGTCGGCCACGGCCTACCTAAACACTCAAGTCTCTAGTCCAGGTTTATCGCCTATTCGGGTTCCATCCATGAGGAGATCCGGCCGGAGTTTCGCTCACAGCCCCAAACGATGTGAACAGGGTTCTCGAGACACCAAACGGGCGCCCGGTACACCGTGCCACGTGCCTACCGCATCACAGCCCACCCCTACGGTCAGCGCTGCGCACGGCCTCCAGCATACTACAAACACCAGAAACTACTTGCAACTCCTGGACAGAGGACAAGGGTGATCAAGAAGCCGAGAGGGTCCATTGGTTTCGGGCCCAATGCGTGGTAGTAGCTGAATCATGGATCACAAACACAGAACTCAGTTCCTGAGGACGGCTGCAATGAGACAACCCACCATGTACTCCTACATGGCCTCTCACCGCTACCTTTACCAAATCGTGTTCACACACTTAGCTCACACACAGTAGGACATGTTCACACGCCTCTGATT
>NW_025259713.1:0-1717 GCF_018294505.1 Triticum aestivum
GGGACTGGGGGTTCTGTCATCCCCATTTCAAGTTTCTGATGAAAGAGTAAACATGATGCAACACTCTAATGCATGACTAGCTAGGGTGTGACAACTCACCCCCACTCAAAAGAATCTCGTCCCGAGATTTGGGTTCCTCCGAGAAGAAGGCGGGATATTCAAGTCGAAGACGATCCTCCCTTTCCCAAGTTGCTTCATCCTCAGAATGGTGCGACCATTGAACCTTGAGAAACTTGATATTATGACGTCGCGTGGTACGTTCGGCTTGATCGAGGATACGAATGGGGTACTCTCGATATGTAAGATCATCTTGGAGATCAAGCGTTTCGTGGTCCACTTCACGGATAGGATCCGAGAAGCAACGCCTGAGTTGAGAAACGTGGAAGACATCGTGAACTCTAGAGAGGTGCGGAGGTAGTTCCAACTGGTAGGCAACTTCTCCTCGTTTGGCAAGAATGCGAAAAGGTCCAATGTAACGAGGAGCCAATTTGCCTTTGATACCGAAACGATGGGTTCCCTTCAGAGGGGTGACCCGAAGATAAGCCTTCTCGTGAACCTCGAAAGTCATAGCCTTATGTTTTCGGTCATATTGACTCTTTTGACGAGATTGGGCTGTTTTCAACTTTTCACGAACAATACGAACTTGTTCTTCTGCTTCCTGAATCATATCCGGGCCAAAGAATTGTCTTTCCCCGGTCTCTGACCAGTTAAGGGGTGTTCGACATCGTCGTCCATAGAGAACTTCAAAAGGGGCTTTACCCAAGCTAGATTGATAGCTGTTGTTGTAAGCGAATTCGGCAAATGGAAGGCACTTCTCCCAGTCCATTCCGAAAGAGATAACGGAGGCTCGAAGCATGTCTTCTAGAATCTGATTGACGCGTTCCACTTGACCACTCGACTGAGGGTGGAAAGCGGTGCTAAAGGAGAGACGGGTTCCCATAGCATTTTGGAAACTTTCCCAAAATCGAGAGGTGAAAAGACTTCCTCGATCCGAGTTAATTTCCAAAGGAACACCATGGAGAGACACTATTCGGGAGATGTACAAATCTGCCAGCTGACTAGCGGTTATACTCTCACGAACAGGTAAGAAATGAGCTACTTTGGAAAGACGATCGACCATGACGAAGATAGCATTATTCCCTCTCTTGGTCCTGGGAAAACCGGTAATGAAATCCATACCAATTTTATCCCATTTCCATTCAGGAATAGCTAAGGGTTGAAGGGTGCCAGCAGGCCGTTGGTGCTCTGCTTTTACACGTCGACAGACGTCGCAATTTGCAATATACTGAGCAATTTCTCTCTTCATCCTAGTCCACCAGAACCTCTGGCGTAGGTCCTGATACATTTTAGTACTACCGGGATGAATGGTGAGAGGAGATTCATGAGCTTCCTTAAGGATCAATCGCCTCAGGTTGCGCACTTTGGGAACCACTAGTCGATCCCCGAAGTATACGACCCCTTGATCATTAATGGAGAAGCAATTCGCAATTCCTTTCTGAATGTTTCTCTTGATGCGGGAGATTCCCGGATCTACCTTCTGTGCTTTGATAATCTGATCCGTAAGGGTAGGTTTTGCCACCAAGGTGGAAAGAAAACCTTGAGGAACAATGTGAAGGTTAAGCTTCCGAAATTCCTCATGGAGAAGCGGTTGACTTTGTTGTAACATCAGGTTGTTACAATAAGATTTACGACTTAGCGCATCAGCCATGACGTTGGC
>NW_025259714.1:0-1717 GCF_018294505.1 Triticum aestivum
TTAGCAATAATCAATTCAAAGATGCAATGTTGAATAAACGCTCAACGACGGTACTGTGCTGGTCCTAGGCTAGACCGGACTAGAGACGCGAGCCTAGAACACTAATGAGGTCACGGCGTAGCACAACTAGCATCAATGAAGGATACTAAGTAGCTCTTGACAGCAAGATATAAGTGAAGATCACAACGGCAGTGAAGATAATGATGAAAAACAACTGCCAAGCAGGATATACAACAACTCTCTCTCCAACTTTCCTCTTGAAAAGTTTGAGACAATTTTCTGATAAATTCTTTCAAAGAATGCTACTAACTCAAGCTTTCCAATGCAAAAAGAATCACTCAATTCCGAGTTGATATGAGGAGTCAAAGAATTCTAAAACTGGCCTGAAAAATTGGAACAAGTTGTGTTCACGAACTTCGGAGGACAAAAAGACCTATTTAGAAGCCGATTTTGAGGTGTCAAATATTGAACTAGCTTCTGCAACTATTTAGTTGCGGCTCGTCGCTATCTTCAATTTGAGTACTCACGGAGCCAAAACGGACTTCGTATGAGGAAGATACACCTGTTTTACTGAACAGTGGGCAAAACAGATTCCAATCCGAATTCAGGTACGAGATTGATTCTAGATAAATCCAATTTTTTTCTTCTCTCTTTTTTTTCTCACGCTTTTTTTTTCTTTTTCTTCTCTCTCTTTTTCTTTTTTTTTCTTTCCTTTTTTCTCTTTTTTTTCTCTCTCTTTTTTTTCTCCCTCTTTCCAAGACAAACTAGATAAGATGCAGATTGGATTAGGCGAAGATGTGAATGACCTCAACTATGATTATGACAATGAACAGTGCGTAGCACGTGGTGGAAATTAATAGATGGGATGATGGACGGCGGAAGGGATAATGATGCAGCGGCGGCGTGACTAATGTGAACAGAACTCGAAACTCTAAAGGAACTAGACACTAAGACCAGCAACTGACACGACGATGCAACCGATAATTCAACTATGCAAGCAATGAATAGAAAATTGCAAATATAAACAAAACCCTAAAAAGATTATGCAAAGGCTCAGATTGGTTCGGATATGATGAACTAACCCTAATTTTTTGTGTGTGGCTTTTTCGTGGACTGTAGGTATGAAGAACAGACTCGATCTAAACTACGAAAAACTGTAAAATCTCACCGAGCAACCTGGAAATCTGATACCACTTGATAGAGGCGGGGTGTCCCGATCTTTCAATGAGATGATAACTATCAATTTGGTGAAGATGACTTTGACGATCCGACTACAAACGTGCACGACGTTGCGCCTTAGCAATCGCTAAACCAACTCCGAGAGGTTATTGACCACGCCGAAGCACAATCAACCTGACCACGAAGGTCTATTCCTGCAAGCAATCGAAGAACAAGCAAGAATATGATAAAGCAATCTGAATATTGCGAATATAGATGAAGTATTGATAAAGGTGGGGATCCGTAAGCGGTCTTGGTCTGGTCGTTGGACACAAACAAAGTACACGAAGTTGCAATGGCTAACTTTTAACTAAACAAATCCCAAGGAAAAGCTACTAGATGGATCTACTTATATAGGAGCAAGGGGTGGCGGCCAAGGAGGTGGGAGGACGTCCCAAGGCAGCCTAAAACTAAATCTAGGTCGTACAAGGCCAATGGGCCCAAGTGGAGGTGATGTAACACCTTTGGACTTGTAGTTTGACTCGGATTCTGCTGCAGC
>NW_025259715.1:0-1717 GCF_018294505.1 Triticum aestivum
CCCCCCCCCCAGTGCCCCCGTCCCGCCTAACCCTGTAGCGTTTGACCACGGGATCTACCCCTTTGACTTTGCACGGACGGGCTTTGACCAGTGGACCTCCCCACCCGGTTGTGTTAGGTCAGCCCATAGGAACACATTGGAGCAACATCCGGGGAAGACCCACAGCAAGATCCCCTCCGCGTAGACCCCACGCGTCCGTTTCCCCCCTCCAGGTGCCGGCGGCAGCGCCGTTCGTGAGGGGGGCACACCCCGGACACGCATGCCGGGCGTTTGCAACCGCGAAAACACTTCCAGACTTGTGGGAGGCCGCCGGCGCAAGATTTGGCGGCATGCTAGCCCCCGGAGGCCGTCGGCCACAGCCGTAGACGCGCGAAGGGCAATTCGCGTAGAGGGAATTTTTGGATACTTCTCCATCACCAAAAATTATGAAAAAATACCATCGTTCCTATAGCACATGTGCCGACGTCGTGCAAAAAAATCATGATTTTATCGCGCTCCAAATATTTAGTAATATTGACGCCGCATCGTTACCACAAAACGTCTACTATCGTGTCATCACCGTCCGTGAGGGGGGCCACGCCCCGGAGACGCGTCCCGCCTCTTCGGACATGCCACCACACCACCCCGCATGTATGATGGCCCGGTGCGACGCTCCGGTGGCATTGCTACCCCCCAGTGCCCCCGTCCCGCCTAACCCTGTAGCGTCTGACCACGGGATCTACCCCTTTGTCTTTGCACGGACGGGCTTTGACCAATGGACCTCCCCACCCGGTTGTGTTAGGTCAGCCCATGGGAACACTTTGGAGCAACATCCGGGGAAGTCCCACAGCAAGATCCCCTCCGTGTAGGCCCCACGCGTCCGTTTCCCTCCACCTGGTGCCGGTGGCAGCACCGTTCGTGAGGGGGGCACACCCCGGACACGCGTGCCGGGCGTTTGCAACTGACACAACACTTCCAGACTTCTGAGAGGCCGCCGGCACAAGATTTGGCGGCATGCTAGCCCCCGGAGGCCGCCGGCCACAGCCGTAGACGCGCAAAGGGCAATCCGCGTAGAGGGAATTTTTCGGATACTTCTCCATCACAAAAAATTATGAAAAAATACCATTGTTCCTATAGCACCTGTGCCCATGTCGTGCAAAAAAAATCATGATTTTATCGCGCTTCGAGTATTTAGTAATATTGACGCCGCATCGTTACCGCAGAACGTCTACTACCGTGTCATCGCCGTCCGTGAGGGGGGCCACGCCCCGGAGACGCGTCCCGCCTCTTCGGACATGCCACCACACCACCCCGCACGTATGAGGGCCCGGTGCGACGCTCCGGTGGCATTGCTACCCCCCAGTGCCCCCGTCCCGCCTAACCCTGTAGCGTTTGACCACGGGATCTACCCCTTTGACTTTGCACGGACGGGCTTTGACCAATGGACCTCCCCACCCGGTTGTGTTAGGTCAGCCCATAGGAACACCTTGGAGCAACATCCGGGGAAGTCCCACAGCAAGATCCCCTCCGTGTAGACCCCACGCGTCCGTTTCCCCCCTCCAGGTGCCGGCGGCAGCGCCGTTCGTGAGGGGGGCACACCCCGGACACGCGTGCGGGCGTTTGCAACCGCGACAACACTTCCAGACTTGTGAGAGGCGGCCGACCCAAGATTTGGCGGCATGCTAGCCCCCGGAGGCCGCCGGCCACAGCCGTAGACGCGCGAAGGGCAATCCGCGTA
>NW_025259716.1:0-1717 GCF_018294505.1 Triticum aestivum
ATTGAAACTCAGAACTCATTTAAATAGGACATTCAACAAATTATAAAAACCTTTCGATCATTCCATTCTTCGAGAGTAGTCTCGACCGCCGTATGGATTTCGAACAGCTTATCCACATAAATTATTCATGTTTACCACCTTTACTTAAACTTTTGATCCGTTACCGTATATTTGTTTCGCTTAAAAGAAACTTACTTAAATAGCATCATTTAGAAATTCCATCAGCATTTCTTCCTTTCAACCTTTGGAAGTTGTATGTTCGACCATATTGATCTCGTATAACAATTTATAACTAGTAATCATATTATTTCATCACCAATTTTATTCCCTTTTGATCCATCACTATAGATTTTCATTTCATTGAAACTTGAAAACTTATTAATAAAGCGTCATTGACATATTCCGAAATCATTTCCACCATTTCATGATTCGAGGGTAGTCCGTGTATCTATATGCACCTCAGATAGCAACTTACCTATAGAAATTAGACAATTTGGTACAATTTTTAACCGTTTTGATCCATCATGGTAGATTTTCTATTTTGGCGAAACTGAATACTTGTTTAAATAGCATTACCAACAAGTGATAGAAGCCTTGATTCGTTTCTTGTTTCGAAATTGCGTATGCCGCCATTTGAAAATCCAACAATAACTTATAAATGTAGGAGTCACATAATTTTTAGTAGTTTTTCATAACCTTTTAATTTATTACTATACATTTTCTCCTCCATTGAAACTCAGAACTCCTTTAAATAGGACATTCAACAAATTATAAAAACCTTTCGATCATTCCATTCTTCGAGAGTAGTCTCGACCGCCGTATGGATTTCGAACAGCTTATCCACATAAATTATTCATGTTTAGCACCTTTACTTAAACTTTTGATCCGTTACCGTATATTTGTTTCGCTTAAAAGAAACTTACTTAAATATCATCATTTAGAAATTCCATCAGCATTTCTTCTTTCAACCTTTGGAAGTTGTATGTTCGACGAAATTGATCTCGTATAACAATTTTAACTAGTAATCATATTATTTCATCACCAATTTTATTCCCTTTTGATCCATCACTATAGATTTTCATTTCATTGAAAACTGAAAACTTATTAATGAAGCGTCATTGACATATTCCGAAATCATTTCCACCATTTCATGATTCGTGGGTAGTCCGTGTATCTATATGCACCTCAGATAGCAACTTACCTATTGAAATTAGACAATTTGGTACAATTTTTAACCGTTTTGATCCATCATGGTAGATTTTCTATTTTGGCGAAACTGAATACTTGTTTAAATAGCATTACCGACAAGTGATAGAAGCCTTGATTCGTTTCTTGTTTCGAAATTGCGTATGCCGCCATTTGAAAATCCAACAATAACTTATAAATGTAGGAGTCACATAAGTTTTAGTAGTTTTTCATAACCTTTTAATTTATTACTATACATTTTCTCCTCCATTGAAACTCAGAACTCGTTTAAATAGGACATTCAACAAATTATAAAAACCTTTCGATCATTCCATTCTTCGAGAGTAGTCTCGACCGCCGTATGGATTTCGAACAGCTTATCCACATAAATTATTCATGTTTAGCACCTTTACTTAAACTTTTTATCCGTTACCGTATATTTGTTTCGCTTAAAAGAAACTTACTTAAATATCATCATTTAGAAATTCCATCAGCATTTCTTCTTTCAACCTTTGGAAGTTGTATGTTCGAC
>NW_025259717.1:0-992 GCF_018294505.1 Triticum aestivum
TAAGTTTTAAAAAATGAAATCCCTTTGTAACAGACGAGTTTCCGTATGAAATCCTGATACTTTGAAAGAGATTATCCGTTTTGTACACGAAGTGCATCCAGTTTTTGCCGTAACCCTCTCAACTTTCTTGCACATGCTATGTGGATGAAATGATGATACCATGCCAACTTTCAACCTTTTAAGAGTTCATTTGAAATGCTTTTCAATTTTAGGGCCTTATAGCTCAAAATAATTAGTAAATGCATGAAAAATAACAAATGAAGTCAGAAAGGATTGAAAAATGATGATATGTCTTTGAATGGTGCATTTTGAACACACAAAATGTCAGGAGTTCAAATAAGTTTAAAAAAATGAAATCCCTTTGTAACAGACGAGTTTCCGTATGAAATCCTGATACTTTGAAAGAGATTGTCCGTTTTGTACAGGAAGTGCATCCAGTTTTTGCCGTAACCCTCTCAACTTTCTTGCACATGCTATGTGAATGAAATGATGATACCATGCCAACTTTCAACCTTTTCAGAGTTCATTTGAAATGCTTTTCAATTTTAGTGTCTTATAGCTTAAAATTATTAGTAAATACATGAAAAATAACAAATGAAGTCAGAAAGGATTGGAAAAATGATGATGTGGCTTTGAATGGTGCATTTTGAACACACAAAAAGTCAGGAGTTCAAATAAGTTTTGAAAAATGAAATCCCTTTGTAACAGACGAGTTTCGGTATGAAATCATGATACTTTGAAAGAGATGTCCGTTTTGTACACGAAGGGCATCCAGTTTTTGCCATAACCCACTCAACTTTATTGCACATGCTATGTGGATGAAATGATGATACCATGCCAACTTTCAACCTTTTCAGTTCATTTGAAATGCTTTTCAATTTTAGGGTCTTATAGCTCAAAATAATTAGTAAATGCATGAAAAATAACAAATGAAGTCAGAAAGGATTGAAAAATGATGATGTGGCTTTGAATGGTGCATTTTGAACACACAA
>NW_025259717.1:1016-1717 GCF_018294505.1 Triticum aestivum
ATGCTATGTGGATGAAATGATGATACCATGCCAACTTTCAACCTTTTCAGAGTTCATTTGAAATGCTTTTCAATTTTAGGGTCTTATAGCTCAAAATAATTAGTAAATGCATGAAAAATAACAAATGAAGTCAGAAAGGATTGAAAATTGATGATGTGGCTTTGAATGGTGCATTTTGAACACACAAAAAGTCAGGAGTTCAAATAAGTTTCAAAAAATCAAATCCCTTTGTAATAGACGAGTTTCCGTATGAAATCGTGATACTTCGAAAGAGATTGTCCGTTTTTTACACGAAGTGCATCTAGTTTTTGCCGTAACCCTCTCAACTTTCTTGCACATGCTATGTGGGTGAAATGATGATACCATGCCAATTTTCAACCTTTTCGGAGTTCATTTGAAATGCTTTTCAATTTCCGGGTCTTATAGCTCAAAAAAGCAGTAAATGCATGAAAAATAATAAAATGCATAAAACTATAATATTTGTTATGATCAACTAAAAAACTAAAATCAATTAAAATATTCTGTTATGATGAACTAAAATAAAACTATAATATTCTTCAATAGCAAAAAGAATCAACTAAAAAGCTTTTATAAAACTATAATAGCAAAAGGAATCAACTAAAAAGCTTATATAAACCTCTAGTATTTTTGAAACTAAAATTATATAAAATTTATGCAACTTATATTAACAAAGTATTTTT
>NW_025259718.1:0-1717 GCF_018294505.1 Triticum aestivum
TATCTATCTATCTATCTATCTATCTGGTGTATGTGTATGCCTATATAAGAAGGGGAACACCAGCTAGCTAATTTGCTCTCTCGCTGCAAGTGCGCACACACCCACCCACCTGACCAAATATATCTATCATACAACAATAAGATCATCCATTCATCGACTACCATGGCCATTTCTCTGCTGCCTTACACCGCCTCGGCTCTGCTTGCCATCATCATCGCCGTCGCCATCGCTGTTGCCCCTGCAGTTGTCCGGTCGGACCCAGAGCCTGGGCCCAGCATTGAAGCCATCAACGCCACATGCGCGACTGCTTCGTACAAATTTGAGTGCACCCATCTGCTACTAAACAACCTGGATGTCAGGACGCCTCGAGTGAAGGATGTGATCGCAATGTCAGTCCAAGTCGTCGCCAAGAAGGCGGCGGAGGCGGCCGCATTCGCCAAGGCCATCAAGAAACCCTCCAAGTGCGTCACCGACTGCCTCGACGACCTCGCCGTACTATCCAAGCACATCAAGACGCTCCCGGCGACGCTCGAAACCGCCAACGACGCGGGCTTCTTTGAGCAATTTGACAAAAAGAGGAAATGTTACGGAGATTGTTGCTCGGACAACTCCTCGGTCGAGGAATGCAACGCACAGAGCCAAATCGGTGGGGTGTTTGACGCTCTTCGTGTCACTGATGACCTGTTGATGAGGAGGGCGTATTTTAGGAAGCGGCAGCTTGACAACAAAACAACATCACCTAACTCTAACTGAAGAGGACAACCGGTGTGATTTGCTCTTACATTGATATCGCATGCATATGAATAATGGTCCAATGGAATTGGGAGCGGAGTAGGAAGCTCATGTTGCCTTTATGCATGTATAATAATCATGCCTGCCTGCATGGCCTGCTAGCTGTTGGTCCAATGCCTGGCTGCCTGCCTGCCTGAACTGGCGTCAGTTTCCAGTTTGTTTTTGCAATATGTGATAACTCTTCTGTATTGTGCATTCCATTTCTTCGAGTGAAAGATAAATTTGTTGGCTATGATTTTTATTTACTTCTAAAATCATGCACTCTAGCTAGAAATCTCTGTCACCTTTAGAGCTCCGTACGTGTTCTCCGTTTGTTGGCTGTTAACCGAGGCAGACGACGGCAGCGCCCTCGGGTGCCGCTTTCTCCTTGAACATGTCGTCTACGCATGGTGTTCACCCTTCCAGCCACCTGGATAACTCTGAGGAAAACCTCATATCTCGGGATCAAACTAGGGTGGCGTTTCTGCCGCATGCCCCCCCTTGGGCTTGTTGGAGTTAATCACGACATACCCTCCAAAGCTGGTGGTGTCCACTTCGTGTACAAGCATGTATCCGATTAGTACTAGAGTATGAGTTAGTCTAGGAGTAGGATTGCACTAGATAGCTTATCCTGTAGTACTATTTATATGTACGTACCCTGGCTTGTAACACCACCGTGATTTGAGTTGATCAATAAAGCAATAAGGCTCGAGACGAGCCTTTGGCAATACATCAGTCTCGCGTGCGTTTGTGTTGTTCCGGCCGGCTGGCCGCTGTGTGCGTACGTGAGATACTAGTTGATCAAAGGAATCGATCAAGCTAGTACGTGGTGTTGCTAGCTTACAACGGTGCATCTCGGCGTAAAGCACCTCGTCGACTTCGTCAGCAAGCTTCGTTCGTCATCGTCGTTCCTCGTCGGTCGTATCATCATCGCTGGGAAGTACTC
>NW_025259719.1:0-1717 GCF_018294505.1 Triticum aestivum
AATACCACGAACATCGAGGACTAATGCAAAGGTTACTAATAACCTAAAGGAACGAGCAAAACTATCAACATGAAGCAAGTAGGGTGAATCTCGGGTTCAAAACCCAGGGATAGAATACCTACTACTAAATGGCATCACGGGATGCTTTCGATAATGACGGCCAGAGTCATCACACTGGAACATAAATCATGGCTAGACTACTAGATGATCCCCTGAGACACCTAGGGTCATAATAGTAACTCCAACATAATGTCAAGGCAATAGAATACCTCAACTCAACAATTAGTGTGATTGAGCTGGCATAAAGGAACATCGAAACCAGAGGAAAAGGATTTTGCAAATTGCTTCAAACTATTTAGAGACCTGGGATGACTCGGACAGCATAACGGCTGTAAATGCTCAGAAAAGATTTGAGACATTCACAAGATGGTGGCATAACCACTCAGAAGCACGATATCAAGGTTTCGAGGTCAACAATTAACATACGGAAGTAGTAGAAACTGAACTCAAGCTTAAATCCAACAATCTTATAAGTCTACGGATTAGTAACACGTGATCCTGATAGAAAGAAGGGAAAGCCTAGTTCTTAATCCCCGTAGAAGAGAAGATGATGACTCAGATCAGAAGGCCATGAGGTATAAGGAGTAAAAAGAGCCTGACGTTCCATCCCACAATCAATTCCCTTATATAACTAAAGAATTTCTAGACTCAACTTCGACCAGTTTGGCTTGGTAATCCTACAGGCAGTCAAGCTCTGATACCAACGCTGTCAGGACCCCGACTCAATGCCACATCGATCTAGCATGTAACACCTCATATCACTTTGCGGCCTCACGCACGGTATTCCCACGGGTGTCGCCTTACCTTTGCCCGGGACCGTTTGCGCCTTTTGGCACACGTATATGACAGTGTCGCTAGCATCCATATGATAAGGAGCCCGGGCTGACATGGCTAGTCGTAAACCCAAAGCGGCACAGACTTACAGGGACAGGCATCCATGACCCAGCATCGAACGTGTCGGTCCTCAGCGAGTGAATCCAGGCTGTAGCACTGGGCTAGCAGGACTCCGGTGAACCGGGCTGTAGCGGGCTAACAGGACTCCGGTATTCACCGCGTGACATTTCCCCGAAGGGACAGACACAGGAACGAAGAAGGACACATGCCGGCCAGCCTAAGTGTTCCGGAGCAGTAGCAAGCTACCATGGCTCAGTGGAAACACTAGGAGACATTTCCCGGTAAGAGAGGCTACTAAAGATAAACAACTAGATAGTCAGATCCCACACATACCAAGCATTTCAATAACATACACACAATATGCTCGATATGTGCAATACAACATGGCATCACAAAATGACTCTACGACTCAAGTAGTTTATTCAATAGGCTCCGAGGAGCGAGATATTACAAACAGGGGTCTCATGACCCAACAATCAGAGCATACAAGTCAAAGCACAAGCGGAAGCTATCATGTCTGAGTACAGACATCTACAAATGAAAAAGGCTGAGAAGCCTGACTATCTATCAGATCCTGCCGGGGCACAAGATCGTAGCTGAGGTATCAAGCTAAACGTCGAAGACCACGCGGAATTACTAGTGAGACTGAAGTCTCTCTGCAAAAACATAAAATAGGCAAACGTGAGTACAAATGTACCCAGCAAGACTTACATCAGAACTAACTACATATGCATCATTTTCAACAAGGGGATGGTGGGGTTTA
>NW_025259720.1:0-1717 GCF_018294505.1 Triticum aestivum
CAGAACAAAAATACTTCACACACTTTTGTGTTTTGTCTAATTGCAGGTGTATGTGACATTTGTACAATCCACATATGAAGATAAGGAAGAAAGAGATGTTTATTTGCTGTCCAAAAAGTTCTCTCACGTCACTTTTGGCCCAAGAGAAGATAGAGTCCAAGTCTCTCACGTTCTGGATTCAGATTCGGACTGCACAGACATACCTGACTCAAAACGCACACAAGTTTTTCATACGGACTCCGAATTGGGTGATTCTTTTTTTGTTGGAAACTAGATTTCGTGCACTTTCCAACCCAATTGGAATCACCTTCAAATTAGTCCGGAGCGTTGAGTTGTGGACGAAACAATCTGATGCTGCAGCAGAATCCGAGTCAAACTACAAGTCCAAAGGTGTTACATCACCTCCACTTGGGCCCATTGGCCTTGTACGACCTAGATTTAGTTTTAGGCTGCCTTGGGACGTTCTCCCACCTCCTTGGCCGCCACCCCTTGCTCCTATATAAGTAGATCCATCTAGTAGCTTTTCCTTGGGGATTTGTTTAGTTAAAAGTTAGCCATTGCAACTTCGTGTACTTCGTTTGTGTCCAACGACCAGACCAAGACCGCTTCCGGATCCCCACCATTATCAATACTTCATATAGATTTGTAATATTCAGATTGCTTTATCATATTCTTGCTCGTTCTTTGATTGCTTGCAGGAATAGACCTTCGTGGTCAGGCTGACCGTGCTTCCAGCATCGTCAGTAACCTCAGGAGATTGGTTTAGCAATTGCTAAGGCGCAAAGTCGTGCACGTTTGTAGTCGGATCGTCAAAGTCGTCTCCACCAAATCGATAGTTATCATCTCATCGAAAGATCGGGACCCTCGCCTCTATCATCCATGGCATCAACAGGGCACACAAGTGATATTATTTGTCGTCGTTGTAAGGGAGGAGGTCATTATGCGAGGGAATGCAAATCTCCGCGTGTGATGATTGCTACCGCGGATGGTGGATATGAGTCCGCTAGTGACTATGATGAGGAGACATTGGCTCTTATTACACGTGAAGAACATGGTGGAGATGATTCTGATCATGAGACGCAATACATGGCTCCTGAAGACGCTGACAGGTATGAATGTTTAGTTGCTCAACGTGTTTTGAGTGTGCAAGTCACACAAGCTGAGCAAAATCAGAGGCACAATTTCTTCCATACCAAGGGAGTTGTGAAGGAACGTTCTGTGCGCGTCATAATAGACGGAGGAAGCTGCAACAACTTGGCTAGCATGGAGATGGTGGAGAAGCTTTCTCTCACCACAAGACCACATCCACATCCTTACTACATCCAATGGTTCAACAACAGCGGCAAGGTTAAGGTAACACGTATTGTTCGTGTGCATTTTAGTATCTCTACATATGCTGATTATGTTGATTGTGATGTGGTACCTATGCAAGCATGTTCCTTATTACTTGGTAGACCATGGCAATTTGATAAAAATTCTGTACACCATGGTAGAAACAATCACTATACTCTTGTTCATAAGGATAAAAATATTACTTTGCTTCCTATGACTCCTGATTCCATTTTGAAAGATGATATTAATAGAGCTAATAAAGCACAACAGGAGAAGAATAAGAGTGAAAATCAGATTGTGGCAAAAGAATTTGAGCAACAAATGAAGCCTAATAATAAACCATCTAGTGTTGCTTCTGAAATTAAATTGAAAAGTGCATGTTTAT
>NW_025259721.1:0-1717 GCF_018294505.1 Triticum aestivum
TGAAATGCACTTTGAATTTTTTTAAACACACAATGAACATTTTTAAACAAATGTGATCATTTTCCAAAAACAATCAATTTTCTTGTAAAACGTTCAAACCTTTCGTAAGGGGTTATGAACATTTTATAAATCGCACAAAATAATTTAATTGTAATGAAAATTTTGGAAAAATTGCACGTAAATATTTTTTTACATTTCATGAAAGTATTTTTAAAAGTTTGACACATTTTAAAATGTTACAATTTTTATGAATGGTACTAATTTGTATATAAATAATGCGAATATGTTTACGATTTGATGAACATTCTCATAAAATGTCATGTAATATTGAAACGTATGAATAATTTTGAAGAGATGCAGTTTTTTGGTTATAATAAATAATTTTAAATTACAGGAATAAATTTGCAGTGAAAAATTTAAATTACGCGGATAAATTCGAAACCTTCCGGACAGTTTTGGGAAGGTTCTGCGAGTTTTAAAAAAATATATGTTTCTCTATCGGTTTTCCTTTAGTTTTTTTTACAATTTATTTTTATTTTCGTAATTATTAAATACATGTCAAATTTTTTAAAATCCAAATTGAATATTTTTCCAATACAGGCTGGACATTTTTTAGACACTTGTTGATTTTTAAAAATATATGATGAATATTTATATGAATACGTGTTGAACATTTGTGAAAGGCACACTGAATTTTTTTAAATACACAACGAACATTTTTAAACACAGGCTGAACATTTTTCAAAAGAAAACTGATGTCCTTGTTGGGCCAGGTAAGCAATCGGGCTGCAGCTTTATCGAGCGCTCGCTGCGCTCCTACCTCATATCAAGCACCACTGTTAGGATTAGTGGTCCTTGAGAGTGTCATGTAATCTCTATTGCCTTCTTATCTGGCTTGTATGACTTTACTTTGTACGTGAATTCTTCTTAATGATGGATACATGCATACAATTGGCGCAGAGGGGCCTAGGGTATACCGGCCTTTTCTGAAGGAAAAAAAATCCTTAAGTAGTGTTTTGGTAAATTAAATGTGAGAGTGTATTATGTTTAGAAATTAGAACTACACATACTCTAATTGTCCTTGAGAAAAAGTTGGCGCATCTTAAAATCTCCACAGGGAGAATAAAATTCTTACGTGGCACTTAAATCTGGACTATAAAGAAGTCCATTACCAGGAAAATATACATGGAGTAGCAATCATCATAAGAAATGGAAGTTATTTCAACTTATTTCAACTTTGGCAAACAGCCAAGCATGTCCTTTGCTTCTTGCACATGTCTCCTGAAGAAGACCCAAACTTAATTCTCCCTGGAGATTGGAGATCTGAAATTCCATACACTGTAGGTTACAACCAGCTGAAATGTACTAGCATATCCCCGCAAAAAAAAATTACTAGCATAACTAGATGGTTCTACAGATGTCGGGCTAATAGTGTAAAAAACAGTGAAATTATAAAATGAACAACCTTATGCAACAATGCATGATTGGTAAAAAAATAATCTGTACCAACTAAGGATATGTGATTCTCCACATAAGGGTTGCAAATATCTTAACCCATTCATTTTTTGGCATGTGGATAGTCAATTTCGTACCAGTACGACATCCTAGCTCAATTAGAATGCCGTCCATTGAGCTGGTTGATAATTGCTTCTATGGAAGGTCTCCTCTGCCGATCAGTCTCAACACATTGCAGTCCAATTTCGATGCATTTTTTTAT
>NW_025259722.1:0-1717 GCF_018294505.1 Triticum aestivum
TTTTTCCCCCTTTCCTTCTTTCTGGTTGTCGCAACCAGATGCTGGAGTCCAGGAGCCAGACGCTACCGTCGACGACGACCCCTACTACACCGGAGGTGCCTACTACTACGTGTTGCCCGCTGACGACGACCTGGAGTAGTTAGGAGGATCCCAGGCAGGAGGCCTGCGCCTCTTTCGATCTGTATCCCAGTTTGTGCTGGCCTTCTTAAGGCAAACTTGTTTAACTTATGTCTGTACTCAGATATTGTTGCTTCCGCTGACTCGTCTATGATCGAGCACTTGTATTCGAGCCCTCGAGGCCCCTGGCTTGTATTATGATGCTTGTATGACTTATTTTATTTGTAGAGTTGTGTTGTGATATCTTCCCGTGAGTCCCTGATCTTGATCGTACACATTTGCGTGCATGATTAGTGTACGATTAAATCGGGGGCGTCACAAGTTGGTATCAGAGCCGACTGCCTGTAGGAATCCCCCTTCCAACTCCTTGGCCGAAGTCGAGTCTAGACATTGCAAAACTTTTACTAACATGGCTGTGTGTCTTACGGGCACACGTCGCCATTGGGTGGTAGTAGGATCTTTTACTCCTCGACCTCTACTCTGGGACTCTGATCTCTCCTCTATTCGGGTTAAATGAAGTTTACTAAATCTAACACTAGGATCTCGTTATCACTTTCACCCGGAGAGCCCCTTGTTACTGATGATCGTCTGCTGCACGAGAAGACCCTGAAGATACTCTCCGCTGTTAACCCGAGAACTTGTGTTCATCGCGTTTGCAATTCCCCGTCCACTGCAAACCCTTATGGATAACTACTTGCAGTTGTTATTCTTACATTCATCCCCAGTGGTCTTGTTATTACAAGATACCCTGAAAAACTCGTCATTGTTTCGATAATCCCTTGAGCTTACTGCCTTGCTGTTCTTTGTCACTTGAATACCCCTACGGTTAATTCTCGCACTTATCGAGTATCCACTCATCCCCCAGTTGTTCATGTGTTACACAAAAGTCTTCGAAATACCACCCGATATTCCGACAATCCTCAGCAACCTATTGCTTTGGAATTTCTTGTTTGCTTTCATTATGATTAATCCCATAAGTATAGAAATCTTATTGACATTCCTTGTCATTATCATTTTGAGTATGTTGACTCAATATGTTGCGAATACACGCAATCATCATTGATCCCTATAAATTACCTTTCGGCTGAGCTTCCATTCTTTTAACTGGAATTGGTTCCCGACCAATCCAATTGTCGTTGATTGTACCCTAAGGCTATTCAAATTATCCCTCCCTAATCAGAGCATTGCTTCTGATCCCTTGATTTTGAAATCATAATTCCTTTGCATTTGACAATTGAGTTAGTCAGTTGTTTTTATAATCTGATCTCCTTGCATTCTTCTTCCTCTAGTTGAGTACCGATACTCGTATCAGATCCTTTGTGGACCATCAAGTCCTTTGTTGGATTGTTATCCGACAGTGTCCTTCACATTTGATCACTTTGTGAGTTCTTCCCCTGATACATAATGCCTTTGTTAAGTTGTATCCTCTGCTTGGCCAACCATGCTCTGCTTTCGGGCTTGTGTTATTTACTCTTGAAACTTGTGGTATACGTTTCTAAGAAGCCCCTGTGGGTTGAACATATGCCTTCTCTAAACCGTGTGAACCCGAAAGTTTTCACGAGTCATACTCTTCTGGTGCTTCACCAGATAAAATTTCAAC
>NW_025259723.1:0-1717 GCF_018294505.1 Triticum aestivum
CGGAAATGACGCTATCTTCGTTGTCATTGACAAGCTCTCTAAAGTGGCTCATTTCCTTCCTATCAAAGAATCCATCACAGCAGCTCAGCTGGCAGAGCTCTACACCTCCAGAATTGTCTCCTTGCACGGCATTCCACAATTGATTTCTTCTGATCGTGGAAGCATCTTCACCTCTAAGTTCTGGGACTCCTTCCAGAAGGCCATGGGCACTAACATTCGCTTCAGCACAGCTTTCCATCCCCAAACTAGTGGCCAAGTCGAGCGAGTCAATCAAATTCTTGAAGATATGCTCAGGGCTTGTGTCATTTCCTTTGGCATGAAATGGGAAGATTGTCTTCCATATGCTGAATTCTCCTACAACAACAGCTTCCAAGCGAGTTCGGGCAAAGCCCCATTCGAGATTCTATATGGCAGAAAGTTCCGTACTCCTCTCAATTGGTCAGAGACTGGTGAACGCCAACTTCTTGGCAATGACTTAATCACTGAAGCTGAAGAAATGTGTAAAGTCATCCGTGATAATCTCAAAGCCGCGCAATCGCGCCAGAAGAGTTACTATGATAGTAAGCATCGTGATTTGGCTTTCGAGATCGGAGACCATGTCTACCTCCGCGTCTCTCCAATGAAAGGCACTCGTCGCTTTGGTATCAAAGGGAAGCTTGCCCCTAGATACGTGGGTCCTTTCAAGATCATTGGCAAAAGAGGCGACCTTGCCTATAAACTTGAGCTTCCTTCCAACTTCGCGAACGTGCACGATGTGTTCCACGTGTCACAGCTCCGCAAGTGCTTCAAGACGCCTGAGCGCACTATCGACTTCGAAGAGATTGACCTCCAAGAAGATTTGTCTTATCTTGAGCACCCCGTTGCTATTCTGGAAGAAACTGAGCGCAAGACTCGCAACAAGTCTATCAAATTCCTGAAAGTGAAGTGGTCGCACCATTCCGACCGGGAAGCCACCTGGGAACGTGAGGACCATCTCCGTTCCGAATATCCGGAGTTCTTTCAGTCCTAGATCTCGGGACGAGATCCTCTCGTAGTGGTGGAGTGTTGTAACACCCCGCATGTAACTTGCCATATTTGTAACTCCGACTCTTGCCATTTCCGGCTATGTGATAGGTTTTTTCCCTCCGTTGTTGGGTTTTGTCTTTCGTTTTGTATTTTTTCATGTCATGCATTTTCATATCATATCATCATGTGCATTGCATTCGCATACGTGTTCGTCTCATGCATCCGAGCATTTTCCCCGTTGTCCGTTTTCCAATCCGGCGCTCCTATCTTCCCCGCTGCACCCTTCTAGTTTTCTTTCGTGTGCGTGTGTCAAACTTTCTCGGAATGGACCGAGGCTTGTCAAGTGGTCTTAATATACCACCCGGAGACTACCGGTCAAGTTTCGTTCCATTCGGAGGTCGTTCGGTACTCCAACGGTTAACCGGGCCTCCGCAATGTCCATTTGAGTGTCCAGCAAAAAGCCCCTCCAAAACCAGCCCAAAGCCCACCAAACTCTCTTCCATGCTCTAGGTCGTTCGATCACGATCGTGTGGGCGAAAACCGCACCTCATTTGGAGTCTCCTAGCTCCCTCTACCTATAAATGAGTGGGCATCCCGAAAACGAAATCTCAGACGAAACCCTAACCCTCTCCCTCCGCGCCGCGCCGGACGCGTCCGCCCGCGCCGGACACGTCCGCCGCGCCGCCCGGCCAACCCGCGAGCGCCACGTGGC
>NW_025259724.1:0-1716 GCF_018294505.1 Triticum aestivum
AAAACTTAGTTCATGTGTGAATACATAGATAAACATAGTGTCACTAGTTTGCCTCTTCTTGACTAGCTCGTTGAATCAATGATGGTTATGTTTCCTAACCATAGACATGAGTTGTCATTTGATTAACGGGATCACATCATTAGAGAATGATGTGATTGACTTGACCCATCCGTTAGGTTAGCACGATGATCGTTTAGTTTGTTGTTGTTGCTTTCTCCATAACTTATACATGTTCCTATGACTATGAGATCATGCAACTCCCGAATACCGGAGGAACACTTTATGTGCTACCAAACATCACAACGTAACTGGGTGATTATAAAGGTGCTCTATAGGTGCCCCCGATGGTGTTTGTTGAGTTGGCATAGATCGAGATTAGGATTTGTCACTCCGATTGTCGGAGAGGTATCTCTGGGCCCTCTCGGTAATGCACGTCAATATAAGCCTTGCAAGCAATGTAGCTAATGAGTTAGTTACGAGATGTAGCATTATGGAACGAGTAAAGAGACTTGCCAGTAACGAGATTGAACTAGGTATTGAGATACCGACGATCGAATCTCGGGCAAGTAACATACCGATGACAAAGGGAACAACGTATATCATTATGTGGTTTGACCGATAAAGATCTTCATAGAATATGTGGGAGCCAATATGAACATCCAGGTTCTGCTATTGGTTATTGACCGGTGATGTGTCTCGGTCATGTCTACATAGTTCTCTAACCCGTAGGGTCCGCACGCTTAACGTTCGGTGACGATCGGTATTATGAGTTTATGTGTTTTGATGAACCGAAGGTAGTTTGGAGTCCCGGATTTGATCACGGACATGACAAGGAGTCTAGGAATGGTCGAGACGTAAAGATTGATATATTGGAAGCTTATGTTTAGACATCAAAATGGTTCCGGATGAGTTCG
Organism: Triticum aestivum; assembly: GCF_018294505.1. Lineage (NCBI taxonomy): Eukaryota > Viridiplantae > Streptophyta > Magnoliopsida > Poales > Poaceae > Triticum > Triticum aestivum. Next base: position 915 of record NW_025259724.1, read on the forward strand.
GGCATTTTTCGGAGTACCGGGAGGTTACCGGAACCCCCCGGGGAATATATGGGCCTTATTGGGCTTTAGGGGAAAGAGAGAGGGGCTGCCTAGGGTAGGCTGCGCCCCCCCCCAAGGCCTAGTCCGAATTGGACTAGGGGGGAGGGGCGGCGCCCCCTCCTTCCTTCTCTTCTCTCCTTCCCTTCCTTCTCTCCTACTTCTACTTGGAAAGGGGGGAATCCTACTCCCGGAGGGAGTAGGACTCCCTAGGACGCACCATAGTAGAGGGCCGACCCTCCCCCTCCTTCACTCCTTTATATACGGGGGAGGGGGGCACCCCATAGACACACAAGTTGATCATTGATCTCTTAGCCGTGTGCGGTGCCCCCTCCACCATAATCCACCTCGGTCATATCGTAGAGGTGCTTAGGCGAAGCCCTGTTCCGATAGCATCATCATCACTGTATCACCGTCATCATGCCATCATGCTGACGAAGCTCTCCCTCGGCACTCTACTGGAACGTGTGTTCGTGGGACGTCACCGAGCCGAACATGTGCAGATCTCGTAGGTGTCGTACCTTTGGTGCTAGGATCAGTCGATCCTGAAGATGCACGACTACATCAACCGCGTTGTCATAACGCTTCTTCTTACAATCTATGAGGGTACGTGGACAACACTCTTCCCTCTCATTGCTATGCATTACCATGATCTTGCGTGTGCGTAGGAAATTTTTGAAATTACCGCATTCCCCAAAAGTGGTATCAGAGCCAGCTTTATGCGTAGATGTTATATGCACAAGTAGAACACAAAGGAGTTGTGGGC
>NW_025259725.1:0-1716 GCF_018294505.1 Triticum aestivum
GAACCCAGGCCCACCACTACCTGGATGGAGCCACCTGCCCCTTCAGCCCCCAACTCCGAACAGTATCACAGGTAATGTAACAGTGTAAAGTATATAGTATATGCCCGTGATCACCTCCCGAAGTGATCACAGCCCAGTAGTATAGCATGGCAGACAGACAAGAGTGTAGGGCCACTGATGGAACACTAGCATCCTATACTAAGCATTTAGGATTGCGGGTAAGGTATCAATGACTGTAGCAGCAATGACAGGCTATGCATCAGAATAGGATTAACGGAAAGCAGTAACATGCTACACTACTCTAATGCAAGCAGTATAGAGAAGAGTAGGCGATATCTGGTGATCAAGGGGGGGGCTTGCCTGGTTGCTCTGGCAAGAGAGAGGGGTCGTCAACTCCGTAGTCGAACTGGTCGGCAGCAGCGTCGGTCTCGTAGTCTACCGGAGAGAAGAGGGAGAAGAAACAATGAATACAATGCAAACAAATGCATATCGATGCATGACATGACAAGTAACGATGCTAGGTGTGCCCAATCGCGGTAGTAGGTGATACCGACGAAGGGGGGAAACGTCCGGGGAAGTACTCCCGGTGTTTCGCGTTTTCGGACAGATGAACCGGAGGGGAAAAGTTGCGAGTTCGATAGGTTAGGGGTGTGTGGCGGACGAACGGATTGCGTATCCGGAATCGTCTCGTCGTTCTGAGCAACTTTCATGTAGAAAGTATTTTCATGAGAGCTACGGTTTATTTTCTATTAATTTTAAAAGATTTAAATCATTTTCAGGATTTATTTAATTATTTTAATGCAACATTATCCAGAATAGTGTTTGCTGACGTCAGCAGTCAACATTGACCGTTGACCTGGTCAACCTGACTGGTGGGTCCCATTCGTCATTGACTGAGTTTAACTAAACAGGTTAATTAGCTTAATTACTTGATTAGGTTAACTAATTCTAGTTAATTTAGTTAAACCAAATTAATTAACTTAATTAATTCACTAATTAATTAATTAATTAATTAATTATTTTACTAATTTCATTTTCATTTTTATTTTCCTTTTATTTATTTATTTCTTTTTTTTTTAAATCGTTCTGGGGGCGGACCCCGCCTGTCATTGGCCCCTGTGGGGTTAGTGGGTTTGGGCGCTCGGGTGCGGGCGTGGAAGTGGGCGCCCGTACCCGAGGAGGGGGGCGAACCCGAGCGAGGCGGGACGCTGGCGCCGGGCGCCGCCCGGGGCGTAGTCGCCGGCGACGAGGGGAGCTAGCCCAACTGGCCGGGGTCGGGCACGGCCGGAGCAGGCGCGACCTCGGGACAGCGCCGGTGCAGCCACAGGCAGCAGAAGGGGGGCGCGGGAGGCTAACGGCGCGGTGGGTGTGTGAGTGTGGCCGCAACGGGCGAGGCACGCTCAGGGCACGCGCGGGCGTGCGGGAGCCGCGACGGGGCGCGACCATGCAGAGGCGGGCGCGGTGACGGGACGGCATGAGGCGTCGTGTTCGGAGGGGGAGAAGGACGGGGGTCGACGGGGAGCTCACATCCCGTTGGCGAGAAGAGGACGGTGAGGCGCGGGGCGGCACCGACGGCAGGGGGCGGGCGGAGGAAGGCCGCGGCCGGTGGTGAAGCGGACCGGGGCGGAGAGCAACGGCGGGGTCCTCGGGCGGCGAGGGTCGGTGAGGACCGGCGGGGAGGAGATGATGACGGGGCGGCGAGCGGTGGCCTCCGGG
>NW_025259726.1:0-1716 GCF_018294505.1 Triticum aestivum
TGAAAACTCCCCAAATCAACATTGTTTGCCATTCCAATATGCACCCTTGTGCACAATATGAGATCATTTGAACAAACTATGCCATGAATGTGGCCATAAGATTGATCATTTGGCTTGAAAGCCATGAATCTCCACGCATGATAGCTCATTTTTGAGAACACTTTTTTAAAATAATTTCCGTATTACAAGTTTATTATTTTGCCTGGAAACTTGGTCACATATCATGACACAATGCGAAGGTTTTCCAACTTTTTGATTTTTTTTGAAGTTTTTATACCCGCTTCAAAATGCGGTCAAAACGGCGGGCTTGACCGTTCCTAGCTAGTGGTTGAATCTTGGAAAACTTTTGATGTTTCTATGATTAAATAGATACTTATGTACCTAGAAATGATTTTTGGAAAAAATAAAGAGAAAACTATGAGGCAACTGCAGTTCAAATTTGATCCGCTTCCAGCTTAATCGGCGGGAATTTATCTTTTTCACCAGAGGTGGATCAAAACTTTTTACACCCAACCATTTGGTCAATTGTGCATTAAATATGGCCTAATTTTGCAAGAATTATTTGGTAGGTCCTTCACAAAAAAACCTCATTTCGGGCACTCAAAAAATGGAAAATGGCTCTTTTGTGCAATGAAAGTGAAAACTCCCCAAATCAACATTGTTTGCCATTCCAATATGCACCCTTGTGCACAATATGAGATCATTTGAACAAACTATGCCATGAATGTGGCCATAAGATTGATCATTTGGCTTGAAAGCCATGAATCTCCACGCATGATAGCTCATTTTTTAGAACACTTTTTTAAAATAATTTCCGTATTACAAGTTTATTATTTTTCCTGGAAACTTGGTCACATATAATGACACAATGCGAAGGTTTTCCAACTTTTTGATTTTTTTGAAGTTTTTATACCCGCTTCAAAATGCGGTCAAAACGACGGGCTTGACCGTTCCTAGCTAGTGGTTGAATCTTGGAAATCTTTTGATGTTTCTATGATTAAATAGATACTTATGTACCTAGAAATGATTTTTGGAAAAAATAAAGAGCAAACTATGAGGCAACTACAGTTCAAATTTGACCTGCTTCCAGCTTAATCAGCGGGAATTTGTCTTTTTCACCAGAGGTGGATCAAACTTTTTACACCCAACCATTTGAACAATTGTGCATTAAATATGGCCTAATTTTGCAAGAATTATTTGGTAGGTCCTTCACAAAAAAAACCTCATTTCAGGCACTCGAAAAATGGAAAATGGCTCTTTTGTGCAATGAAAGTGAAAACTCCCCAAATCAACATTGTTTGCCATTCCAATATGCACCCTTGTGCACAATATGAGATCATTTGAACAAACTATGCCATGAATGTGGCCATAAGATTGATCATTTGGCTTGAAAGCCATGAATCTCCATGCATGATAGCTCATTTTCCAGAACACTTTTTAAAAATAATTTCCGTATTACAAGTTTATTATTTTTCCTGGAAACTTGGTCACATATCATGACACAATGCGAAGGTTTTCCAACTTTTTGATTTTTTTTGAAGTTTTTATACCCGCTTCAAAATGCGGTCAAAACGGCGGGCTTGACCGTTCCTAGCTAGTGGTTGAATCTTGGAAAACTTTTGATGTTTCTATGATTAAATAGATACTTATGTACCTAGAAATGATTTTTGGAAAAAATAAAGAGAAAACTATGAGGCAACTGCAGTTCAAATTTGA
>NW_025259727.1:0-1716 GCF_018294505.1 Triticum aestivum
AAGGGTGGAAGAATACCCGACCGACATGCAGAGCCAGCATCTCCAAGGTAGAACTTGCCGTCGGGGATGTTGATCCCATCAAGTCGACTCATGTTGTCTGTGAGAATGTTTGCATCATGCGCTGACCCCTCCCAGCCAGCCAGCACATATGTGAACTTCAGATCAAAGTCAACAGCAGCAAGCACATTCTGGCTTATGTAGTGCTTCCTCCCCCTGTATGCTGCAGGCTGTGACCTAGGAACTCTGGCAGTGACATGAGTACCATCTATTGCCCCAATGCAGTCCTGAAAATGGCATCACTAGCCTGTGTTAGTGATGAACTTGAACAATACAAGCATATGAAGTCATGAAAAGTGTATATTGTCAATGCTCACCTTGAAGTATGGATACCATCATGGGCTTCCGCGAATCTTGGGTGGAGTCTGGCCAGATGGTCTCCTGATCATCTCTCCTCTAGGATCCTCAACAGCAAAAAGCACCTGCTTGAAGTACCTAGAGATGGTCTCCATTGATCTCCTGAACGTGTTATGAATGACCCTGAACCTTTGGTTATGGCCAACAACATGGAGGAACATGGCCACTTGCTTTTCGACACTGGTGTTGATGCTATCTTGTAACAGGCCCCTGCTCCTGAAGGTCTCGACAAGCCTGGCAAATGGTGCTATTTTTATTCTAAGCATCCACAGAGCCTCAAAGTCATTGCAGTTGTAGATGTAGTTCAGATTTTGGATCCTCTCATGTTCCCGGGGAAATAATGGACCATAGCGGATCAACGGTCTCCCAGCATGACGAACAGCTCTCTGGTGCATGAACATGACCCATGCCTGAATCACACTAATCAGTGCTGATGTCTGTATTATCAGCCTCATCCGTGTCTCCATAACCTAGTCGACATCGATGGTTCATTCAGTGGGAAATCGATCCTACATCTAACTTAAAGGCCTAACCACTAAGCTAACAAAGGGGGGAGGGGGTGCTGCTTACCGGCATCGGAGACGAGGACGGCGTAGGGGGAGCCATGGCACAGACTAGGTCGACCAGACGATGGCCAACAGCAAGGGGAGCACCAGATCTGCCGCAAACGCCGCCGCCTCTTCCACCGCCGTCGCCGCTGCCGCCTATAGCGCAGATCTGAAATCCCAGCCGCCGCCGGTGATGAGGCAGTAGCGAAGAAAGGGGGGAAGTGGCTATGGGTGAGCGAGTGAAAGGGGGGTGAGGCTAATTTGGCGCCGGGACGGCGCGCCAGATTTCCATCTCCCGCCACCCCCTCGCCCGCGCCTCACTCCCGCCCGTGCGACCTCGCGCCGCACTCAGCCTGGCTCTCGAGAAACTGCCGATCCCAGGTTTCCATCGAGCCAGGCTCTGGGGTGCTTTGAGAATCGTGCGATGCAGGCCCAACAGGAAACCCAGGCAACCAAACAGGCCTCTCCCTTCCCGCGCGGGCCTGGTTGGGCTCGGTGCGGGCAACCAAACACACCCTTAGAGCATCTCCAGCTGTTGCCCCCCCCAGGGGGCTTGTAAAATCGCCGCCTGGGGGCGAGCCGACGCAAAAAATCGGCTGGGGGCGAGTGGGTTCCCAGCCGCCGACCCCAGTGCCGCCCCAAGACGCCGTTTATGTTAAAAAAATGAGTATTCGGCAAAGTTCGGCTAAAATTTGGCAAACTCGGCATATATTAGACATGTTCGACATTTTACATATCAAATTTATTAAAAAAA
>NW_025259728.1:0-1716 GCF_018294505.1 Triticum aestivum
TAGGCAAAGACATTGGTTGGAGTTGATCACAGATTATGATCTAGGGATTACCTACACCCCAGGCAAAGCCAATGTCATGGCTGATGCTCTAAGCCGTAAATCCTATTGCAACAATCTCATGTTGCAGCAAGGCCAACCACTTCTCCATGAGGAATTCTGTAAGCTTAATCTTCACATTGCTCCTCACGGATTCCTTTCTACCTTGGTGGCGAAACCTACCCTTGTGGATCTTATCATAGAAGCCCAGAAGCATGATACGGGGATTACCCGGATCAAGAGAAACATTAAGAAGGGAGTTGGTGGATGTTTCTCTATGGATGATCGTGGTGTTGTTTTCTTTGAGAATCGCTTGGTGGTTCCCAAGAAGCAACATCTTCGGCAGTTGATTCTTAAGGAGGCGCATGAATCTCCTCTCACGATTCATCCCGGTAGAACTAAGATGTATCAGGACCTACGCCAGAGGTTCTGGTGGACTAGGATGAAGAGAGAAATCGCCGACTTCGTTGCTAATTGCGACGTATGTCGTCGTGTTAAGGCAGAGCATCAAAGACCTGCTGGCACCCTTCAGCCTTTAGCTATTCCTGAATGGAAATGGGATAAAGTTGGTATGGACTTCATCACCGGCTTTCCCAGGACCAAGAGAGGGAATAACGCTATCTTCGTAGTCGTTGATCGTCTTTCCAAAGTGGCTCACTTCCTTCCTGTTCGAGAAAATATCACTGCTAGTCAGCTCGCTGACTTATATATTTCTCGAATAGTATCACTTCATGGTGTTCCACTAGAGATCAATTCAGACCGTGGCAGTCTTTTCACTTCTCATTTCTGGGAGAGTTTCCAAACTGCCATGGGAACCCATCTTTCCTTCAGTACCGCTTTCCACCCTCAGTCGAGTGGTCAAGTGGAACGGGTCAATCAAATTCTCGAAGACATGCTTAGAGCTTGCGTTATCTCATTCGGTATGGATTGGGAGAAATGTCTTCCTTTTGCCGAGTTTGCTTACAACAATAGCTATCAATCCAGCCTCAAGAAAGCTCCTTTTGAGGTTCTCTATGGATGAAGATGTCGAACACCTTTGAACTGGTCAGAAACCGGTGAAAGACAATTCTTTGGACCGGACATGATCCAGGAGGCAGAAGAGCAAGTTCGCATCATTCGTGAGAATTTGAAAACAGCCCAGTCTCGTCAAAAGAGTCAGTATGATCGTCATCATAAGGATATGACTTATGAAGTTGGCGAAAAGGCCTACCTTCGGGTTACTCCCTTGAAGGGTACCCATCGTTTCGGTATCAAGGGCAAGTTGGCTCCTCGTTACATTGGTCCTTTTCGTATTCTCGCCAAACGAGGAGAGGTTGTCTACCAATTGGAACTACCCCCATATCTTTCTCGAGTTCATGATGTCTTCCACGTCTCTCAACTCAGGCGTTGCTTCTCGGATCCCATCCGCGGAGCGGACCACGAAACGCTTGATCTCCAAGATAACCTCACATACCGAGAGTACCCGGTTCGCATTCTTGATCAAGCCGAGCGTGTTACCCGACGTCAGAACATCAAGTTTCTCAAAGTTCAGTGGTCTCATCATTCCGAGAGAGAAGCTACTTGGGAGCGAGAAGATCGTCTTCGACTGGAGTACCCCGCTTTCTTTCCGTCGACCCCTGAATCTCGGGACGAGATTCTTTCAAGTGGGGGCGAGTTGTCACATCCCTAGTCTGGTATGAC
>NW_025259729.1:0-1716 GCF_018294505.1 Triticum aestivum
AGCCACGAACTACTATGCAGGTAATGTAATGGGATTTTCATGTACTATTTAATGCAGGTCCATTCTAATGTCTTACAACTATTGCTTTAATAGGAGCTGCAACAAACCAAATCAAAAGAGGGTTGTGGCAGTGCGCCTTTACCACAGGAACATGTCATCACTAAGGTGTTCCAACTAACCTGCACTCAGTTTTCAATTATCTCCTGCCAATAATTTTGTTATTGATTGAACCCTTATACTAGTCAAATATTGGAAAGCTATCTTATCATCAAGTTCAAACTTTGTGAAATATTAACCTTTAATTAGAAACTATAACCTGATTGGGTTCGTATATACCATCCTAGTAATCTTAACCTATAACCTGCCAGTATTTATCCAGCTTTTTATCAATGATGCCGATGACACCTTCTCCTGTTAAATTGCAGAATGCCCATGCTGAAAATAATCTTCTCGTGCAGCAAGGTGGTCCTGAACCAAGTTTACGACTTCAAGTCGCAAAGCAGGTAAACATATGCTACATATGTAAATGACAATGATTGTACAAAAGGTTGTCTAATTTTGTATTTAAGTGCAAGTTAAATGACATTATTATGAAATACCAATCCCATTTTGATAAGCTCGTTTCAAATACTATCGTGACAATACTAGCAGATCATAAGTCAGTTTTAACCAAGTATTAAAAATTGTATTGCATACAAGAGTAACATGATTTGGCCCGATGGAACCAAAAGTTAGCCACACGGATATCATTGTTGCTCCAACAGATCTCCTATTCAAATAAACTAATTAATCACTTCTGAAATAATACATGAGTACTAATAAAATACCAATCTTTCATACATGTTCTTTTTGGGGGAAACCCTGCATATATGTTGAGGAACACTTGGCCTTGAATATTAGGTGAATTCTGTTTTAAGTGTATAAATTTACATGACGTCAACTTCATTTGTTTGCATACTGAATTCATGCTTAGTTTTCATAATAAGTAATTTTGTAATAGGACCTTAATCTAATTTGATAGCTAAATGTGCAGACAAAAAGTACGTGTAGAATAAGGCTCCTTGGTGCATGTCTCGGAACTCTTCAAAACTATCATTCTTAATTGTAGTTGATCATGTGTATTCCTATTTAATTGCAGAATGATCATGCTCAAAATAGCAATGCAACCAAGCCATGTGGTCATTACGAAGTCACTAAGCAGGTACATATAGGTTACATATCCAAATGACAATGATTGTATAACAGATAATTGGTCTAATTATTTGTGAAAATTTTCTTATTTGTGTAAAATAAATTTTCTCAAGTTCATCAATAACAAATGTTTCATTTCTTAAAAAATTGGATAAATTTGAAGTTGTGTTGTATTCGATGAAGTCGAGAAACAAAGACAAACTCGTGGCCAAAGGAACATTAGTGAGTAAAGAGAAAATACGTGGTTGGAGGAAACATGCTCGGAGTGCAATACGTTTCAGTTCTTGTTCGCGGCTGTACATATCTCGGAGATGAGAAACTAGAATGAATCCCTGTGAAGAGGGAAATTCGTATGTTCATGTACACATTATGCATTTGTATGAACACAGATACGTTAGTTTGCATCCTTAAGTTTTGCAGTTATCCTAGCCATTCGCATTGGATATTTCACTTTGTTTGATTTAGACTGACAGTGTTGTACCCTGAATTGAAGTATATTGAAACGCTTCTATGTTGATTTTTTTT
>NW_025259730.1:0-1716 GCF_018294505.1 Triticum aestivum
TCGCTCTATCCAAGCTTTGAGAGTTTTTGACTACAACGGTTGCCGATCACCGCCTGCTGCTGGGTAAGAACTGGTAAGAATTTGAGATTTGCTTGACGGATTTGTGACACCCACCACCACCACTTGTTCGTAGTCTATAGGATCATATTCTTGTGTGTTTCTATTGCTGCTAACCATGCCAGGATCACAAGCCGACGAGATTGACTGGGAGAATTTATCGAACAAGGAGCTTCATGATAAGTTTCAGCAAATGATGACTGAACAGGTGCAAGATGTGCTGAACAATTTTGAAGAGGCCATGGAGAAGATCACTGGCCTTGAGAAGACGTTCGAAACAAAGCTCGATAACAAGTTTAATGAATTGCTCGCGCGTCTTCCACCACCACCAACCGCTGCACCTAACGCACCTCTCCAACAACAACAACAGCGACTACCTCCGCGTCGCGAAGCAGACCTCCGCCGAGCAAGCCTTGTTCCTCTTGCGTTTGGCCAAACTGTTGGTGCTGCTGTTGATACTTCTGTGGCTCCTGCTGCTGATGCGGAGGAGGATGATTATGTGGGAGATTATGAGGATGAGGTTGATCAAAATCAACACTACGTGCAGCCACCTGTACCACCACCAGCAGGTCGACCTCAGGTATATATTCGTAATGGTAGGCCTGCACCACCACCTCAGGTACGCGATGATGTCCATATTCCTAAACTGAAATTGAATATTCCACCATTTGAGGGTAGATATGTTCCTGATATATATCTTACTTGGGAGTTAGAAACTGAACAACAATTTACATGTTTACAATATCCTGAGGAGAGACGAGTTGCTGCTGCTGTTTGTGCTTTCACTAGTTTTGCATGTGTATGGTGGTCTGAACATTGTAGATTATATCCCATTCCAACTACTTGGGCTGCTTTGAAAACTGCTATGCGTACGCGTTGGGTTCCACCATATTATCAACGTCAATTGCTTCAAAAATTGCAGCGTTTAAGACAAGGGAAAAATTCTGTAGAAGAATATTATCAGGAATTACAAACTGGCATGATTAGATGTGGTATTGTTGAGGAGAATGAAGCTATGCTTGCACGTTTTCTGGGTGGATTAAATAGAGAGATTCAGACCATTCTAGACTATAAGGAGTATACTAATATCACTCGTTTATTCCATCTTGCTTGTAAAGCTGAACGTGAAGTGCAGGATCGACAAGCATTGGGGCAAACTAACTTTTCTGCAGGCCGACCTTCATCATGGACACTACGTGCATCTTCTACTTCAACTGCACCAGCACCTCCATCCGGTGCCACCTCCAGCCGTGATACAAGAAAACAGGCACAACCACCATTATCTGCCAAGAGCGCACCTGCGGGGCCTGCACAGCGTTCTTCTTCTTCCATGGCATCAACAGGGCACACAAGTGATATTATTTGTCGTCGTTGTAAGGGAGGAGGTCATTATGCGAGGGAATGCAAATCTCCGCGTGTGATGATTGCTACCGCGGATGGTGGATATGAGTCCGCTAGTGACTATGATGAGGAGACATTGGCTCTTATTACACGTGAAGAACATGGTGGAGATGATTCTGATCATGAGACGCAATACATGGCTCCTGAAGACGCTGACAGGTATGAATGTTTAGTTGCTCAACGTGTTTTGAGTGTGCAGGTCACACAAGCTGAGCAAAATCAGAGGCACAATTTGTTCCATACCAAGGGAGTTGTGAA
>NW_025259731.1:0-1716 GCF_018294505.1 Triticum aestivum
CCCTCATACCACGGAATAACGCCCTTGCCTTGTGTTCTTCCCGGGTGTTTAGGATTTCCCAGGGCGCGTGTGAGCTCGTCGTTCTCTCTGTTGGTCGTGAACACCCCCTCTCGAGCTTCTTGTATTGCTTGAACTAACTTAACATCGGCTCCTTTAAGAGATGCCTTTTTCGAAACCAGGCCTGTCTTCGGGTCCAACACCCCCATGCACAGAGAACCAAGTTCTGCACCTGGGGGGCAGCTCAATGTAATTGGAGTGACCTGTGCAGCCTGCATCTCCTGCTCAAACTTATCCCACTTAGGCATTGTCAACGCGTAGCCACCTGGCCCCAGCATATGAAATTGCTCCTTTTTTGCGGCATTGGCCTTGTTTTCTTTGGACCGTTCCTTAGATAATTCTGATTCTTTGAATTCCACAAAATCGTCCCAGTGTTCTCTTTGGTTCTCCAGTGTTCCCTCGAATTTTGGAGTCTCCTTTCCTGCTTTGACGTATTTACTCCATACAGTTTTCTTGTGGTTGTTGAATGCAATTGCCATCTTCCTAAGAGCAGCGTCCTTGACTTTCTCCACATCTGCAGCTGTGAAATGATCTGGTAGGGTGGCATGTTCCATGAGTTCTTCCCAAAGCATTTTTTTGCTCTGTCATCGACAAAAGTAAGATCTGGACGGGGCTTTGATGGCTCTTTCCATTCTTGAAGGGAGATCGGGAGTTTGTCCTTCACAAGAACTCCACACTCACGAACGAACTTGTTCGCAATGTTCTTAGGCGCTATTGGTTCTCCATTAGTTTTGATGGCCTCGATGGTGTACTTTACGCCGTCCGTCAACTTTTTCCCCGGGCCTCGCACTACTCTGCCTGTAGAAGATTTTCTCGATCCGAAGGGCTGAAAAGAAGAAAGATTGATTCGTTAATATATCTTCAATTCATTTAAAACATGTGATGATCACCAGATGCCTGCTTATATAAATATACCTCACCTGTCTCTGCTATATCAAGATCAACATTTTCTTCGCCATCATAATCATTAATTTCTTCGCCATCATAATCCATGACTTCATCAATTCGGTCATCGTGATCGAATATCATATCATCACCCTCCCCGGCATTGTTCAGATATTGGAAGCCGTCATCTTCTTCATTTCGATTATCTGGCGAGCGAGGGGAGCGTATGATCTCGAACAGGGCCTCTTCTCCCTCTCTGCCGGTATTGTCCGCCATAGCTTTTATTTAACAAATCTAGAAGAAATATAAAACAATTTAGTATTAATTACAATATGCATACATGCAATCAATCAATAAGAGGAAATCCTGAATCATAGTACATAATATGCATCGTGTCAAATAATATATAATCTCGAATACATCGTCTCGAATATAATATATCGAATACATCACTAGCTAGCTAGCTAATAAAGATCGAATACTACAGAATAATCTAGGCCACTCGCGGTTCCTGAGGCGCGGGCGGTGGACACCCAAAGAGAAGAAACCATCACAGAATCATAGCTCCGGTGATCTCACCAAAGACTCTGCCAGGTATTGGAGAACCTGACGTCCATAGCACCCATGTAGCGACGGACGTGCTTGTCCTCCTCCCTGACACGACGACGCACCACCTCCGGCAGGGCCGGCTCCCTCCGCACCAAAAGTGGCCCACGGGAACGCCGCCAAAGGAGCTCAGGGTCGACGACGGGACCCGGGTTCCTCACCAAGCAG
>NW_025259732.1:0-1716 GCF_018294505.1 Triticum aestivum
CCATCTGAGTTCAATAGTCTTAATCATAAAAGAGCCAGCACAAGAAGTATCGAGCATGGTGCGATTGTTATCAGAAAGCCGAGCATAAAAACTTTGAATAATTATTTCTCTTGAGAGCTCATGATTGGGGCATGAATATAACATTTATTTAAGCCTCCCCCAAGCTTGAGCGATGCTTTCTCCTTCGCGAGGCCAAAAATTATATATATAATTGCGATCACGGTGAACAAGATGCATAGGGTAATACTTTTGATGAAATTCTAGTTTCAATCTTTTATAGTTCCATGATCTCATATCATCACATAGCCTATACCATGTCAATGCATCTCCCTTCAAAGATAAAGGGAAGGCCTTCTTCTTAACAACATCATCGGGTATACCTGCAAGCTTAAATAGTCCACAAATTTCATCCACATAGAGTAGATGTTCATCAGGATGCTTTGTTCCATCTCCTGTAAAAGTGTTAGCTAGCAGTTTTTCCATCATACCCGAAGGAATTTCAAAAGGAGTTTCATTTTCAATAGGTTCAATAGGTTGAGGAGCAACTCTTTGCTCTACTGGACGGGGTGAAGATACCCCGAACAAGCCCCTCAGAGAATTACTTTCCATAGTAACAGGTGACAGAAAATTTCAGCACACTATATAAATTTTTCCTTACCAAAGGTGCTACACTCCCTGGCAGCGGCGCCAGAAAAGAGTCTTGATGACCCACAAGTATAGGGGATCTATCGTAGTCCTTTCGATAAGTAAGAGTGTCGAACCCAACGAGGAGCAGAAGGAAATGATAAGCGGTTTTCAGCAAGGTATTCTCTGCAAGTACTGAAATAAGTGGTAACACATAGTTTTGTGATAAGATAAATTGTAACGAGCAACAAGTAACAAAAGTAAATAAAGTGCAGCAAGGTGGCCCAATCCTTTTTATAGTAAAGGACAAGCCTAGACAAACTCTTATAATGGGAAAAGCGCTCCCGAGGACACATGGGAATATCGTCAAGCTAGTTTTCATCACGTTGATATGATTCGCGTTCGGTACTTTGATAATTTGATATGTGGGTGGACCGGTGCTTGGGTGCTGTTCTTACTTGAACAAGCATCCCACTTATGATTAACCTCTATTGCGAGCATCCGCAACTATAACAAAAGTATTAAGGTAAACCTAACCATAGCATGAAACATATGGATCCAAATCAGCCCCTTACGAAGCAACGCATAAACTAGGGTTTAAGCTTCTGTCACTCTAGCAACCCATCATCTACTTATTACTTCCCAATGCCTTCCTCTAGGCCCAAATAATGGTGAAGTGTTATGTAGTCGACGTTCACATAACACCACTAGGGGCTAGACAACATACATCTCATCAAAATATCGAACGAATACCAAATTCACATGACTACTAATAGCAAGACTTCTCCCTTGTCCTCAGGAACAAACGTAACTACTCACAAAGCATATTCATGTTCATAATCAGAGGGGAAATAATATGCATAAAGTATCTGAACATATGATCTTCCACCAAATAAACCAACTAGCATCAACTACAAGGAGTAATCAACACTACTAGCAACCTACTAGCACCAATCCCGGACTTGGAGACAAGAATTGGATACAAGAGATGAACTAGGGTTTGGAGATGAGATGGTGCTGGTGAAGATGTTGATGGAGATTGCCCTCTCCCAATGAGAGGATCGTTGGTGATGACGTTGGTGATGATTTCCC
>NW_025259733.1:0-1716 GCF_018294505.1 Triticum aestivum
CCATCTGAGTTCAATAGTCTTAATCATAAAAGAGCCAGCACAAGAAGTATCGAGCATGGTGCGATTGTTATCAGAAAGCCGAGCATAAAAACTTTGAATAATTATTTCTCTTGAGAGCTCATGATTGGGGCATGAATATAACATTTATTTAAGCCTCCCCCAAGCTTGAGCGATGCTTTCTCCTTCGCGAGGCCAAAAATTATATATATAATTGCGATCACGGTGAACAAGATGCATAGGGTAATACTTTTGATGAAATTCTAGTTTCAATCTTTTATAGTTCCATGATCTCATATCATCACATAGCCTATACCATGTCAATGCATCTCCCTTCAAAGATAAAGGGAAGGCCTTCTTCTTAACAACATCATCGGGTATACCTGCAAGCTTAAATAGTCCACAAATTTCATCCACATAGAGTAGATGTTCATCAGGATGCTTTGTTCCATCTCCTGTAAAAGTGTTAGCTAGCAGTTTTTCCATCATACCCGAAGGAATTTCAAAAGGAGTTTCATTTTCAATAGGTTCAATAGGTTGAGGAGCAACTCTTTGCTCTACTGGACGGGGTGAAGATACCCCGAACAAGCCCCTCAGAGAATTACTTTCCATAGTAACAGGTGACAGAAAATTTCAGCACACTATATAAATTTTTCCTTACCAAAGGTGCTACACTCCCCGGCAGCGGCGCCAGAAAAGAGTCTTGATGACCCACAAGTATAGGGGATCTATCGTAGTCCTTTCGATAAGTAAGAGTGTCGAACCCAACGAGGAGCAGAAGGAAATGATAAGCGGTTTTCAGCAAGGTATTCTCTGCAAGTACTGAAATAAGTGGTAACACATAGTTTTGTGATAAGATAAATCGTAACGAGCAACAAGTAACAAAAGTAAATAAAGTGCAGCAAGGTGGCCCAATCCTTTTTATAGTAAAGGACAAGCCTAGACAAACTCTTATAATGGGAAAAGCGCTCCCGAGGACACATGGGAATATCGTCAAGCTAGTTTTCATCACGTTGATATGATTCGCGTTCGGTACTTTGATAATTTGATATGTGGGTGGACCGGTGCTTGGGTGCTGTTCTTACTTGAACAAGCATCCCACTTATGATTAACCTCTATTGCGAGCATCCGCAACTATAACAAAAGTATTAAGGTAAACCTAACCATAGCATGAAACATATGGATCCAAATCAGCCCCTTACGAAGCAACGCATAAACTAGGGTTTAAGCTTCTGTCACTCTAGCAACCCATCATCTACTTATTACTTCCCAATGCCTTCCTCTAGGCCCAAATAATGGTGAAGTGTTATGTAGTCGACGTTCACATAACACCACTAGGGGCTAGACAACATACATCTCATCAAAATATCGAACGAATACCAAATTCACATGACTACTAATAGCAAGACTTCTCCCTTGTCCTCAGGAACAAACGTAACTACTCACAAAGCATATTCATGTTCATAATCAGAGGGGAAATAATATGCATAAAGTATCTGAACATATGATCTTCCACCAAATAAACCAACTAGCATCAACTACAAGGAGTAATCAACACTACTAGCAACCTACTAGCACCAATCCCGGACTTGGAGACAAGAATTGGATACAAGAGATGAACTAGGGTTTGGAGATGAGATGGTGCTGGTGAAGATGTTGATGGAGATTGCCCTCTCCCAATGAGAGGATCGTTGGTGATGACGTTGGTGATGATTTCCC
>NW_025259734.1:0-1716 GCF_018294505.1 Triticum aestivum
AACCGAATAATGCATCAAGAAAACCACGACATAGTTCGATCACGGCCTCATACCTGCATAAATCTCGGCGTGTGGGTATGTCTACGGTCTACCACACCCAAAAGTACGTAGGAGTAGCTAGCTAGCGCGCGTGGGACGATCGGTCTAGCATGCGGATCACCGGCGGGCAGGAGCACGCGCTGGGGGAGGAGGCGGCGGCCGTGGTCCGGCAGGCGGTCAGCCTGGCGAGGCTGCGGGGGCATGCGCAGGTGACCCCGCTCCACATCGCCAGCGCCATGCTCTCGGCGTCCCCGGCAGCGGCAGCCATCCTCCACGCCGCCTGCGCCAGGTCCCAGTCCCACCCCCTGCAGCAGCACAACGCGCTCGGCCTCCGCCTAGACATGGCGCTCGGCCGCCTCCCCCTGGCCAGGCCAGCATCGGTGATCCACCACGGTGGCGACCGCGTGGAGCCGGCGCCCTCGAACGCGTTCGTGGCCGCGCTGAAGCGGGCGCAGGCGCACCGGGGGCGCAGGGGCGTCGTGGTCGGCGAGCTCGAGCAGCTTGTCCTCTCCATCCTCAACGACCCGAGCGTCGACCGCGTCATGCGCGCGGCCGGCTTCTGGAGCTCCCAGTCCCAGGTCGGGGCCACCATGGTAGGCGCCGCCGTCTCGTGGGAGCAGCCGATTAGGGCAAGTTGCGACGTCCCGAAACTCCAGCCATCGGTCGTCGCCTACGTCGTCCCGGACGGAAGGTACGTAGCCTACTAGCTCCAGAGTGTGGCATGCATGAATGTCTATGATTGACTTTTTTCTTCTTCCTGACTGGCACAAATGATAGCATAGGCATCGCGCGTGGTTCCGCAAGGGAAAGAGTGGCAACCTCTCCCGGATCCGCTTCCTTGACCCTGAGGAACCTATGTGTTTGAACATGATCCGCTCGGTCTGTGTATAGATGGATCTTTAGAAACATAGGGTTTCAGTGTTTTCAAATTACTCCCTCCGCCCCGAATTACTTGTCACATAAATGAATAAAAAATAGATACATGTATTTAGAACTAAAATACATCTCGATACATCCATTTCTGCAACAAATAATTCCGGGTGAAGAGACTATTAATAGTCCGGGCCCTCACTATTACAAGGCACACGCTTGGAAACACAACAAACGTCTTGGAAGGAAAGTTTACCTTTTGCAAACCAGCCTAATAGTTCAACTAGTGAGCTACTTGAAATATCACACTATGGATTCACGCGGTTATAATAATGGTTCTCTAACATTTTGTTTCACTCGTTGGCATTAATTGTGTAAGGTGTCACTACATGGAGTCATGGATAATGAGAGTGTTATCATGCAGTTCTAGTGTTAGAAATGTAACAAGGGCTCTCTTCATCGACTACTACAGATGATGGCCTCTTTGTCCGACCACCGGGAGGGATGGCACTATATTTTCATCTATGCAGTTTTCCTTGCATGATGCACTATTCTGTCCTGTCGATCATGCTTCTCATAGTGAACCTTTTACACAATCTTCGTGTTGTCATATGCCAACTTCTTTGGGATTAGGAGCCCACATGCCTACGGGTATTTCATTCTTCCTCTAGTTTAGCAACGGTTTGAAGATGAAATACTAGTTTTGCCTAGCTGGTGAATTAAAAAACCGTCGAGGAAGAAGGTCCCTATGACTTGAGTTATTCTCTTTTGTTTTGTCCTAGAGTTAATCTGCACTAGCTTTTTTTG
>NW_025259735.1:0-1716 GCF_018294505.1 Triticum aestivum
AAAACTTAGTTCATGTGTGAATACATAGATAAACATAGTGTCACTAGTTTGCCTCTTCTTGACTAGCTCGTTGAATCAATGATGGTTATGTTTCC
Source organism: Triticum aestivum (assembly GCF_018294505.1). NCBI lineage: Eukaryota > Viridiplantae > Streptophyta > Magnoliopsida > Poales > Poaceae > Triticum > Triticum aestivum. The sequence goes on from NW_025259735.1 coordinate 96, forward strand.
TAACCATAGACATGAGTTGTCATTTGATTAACGGGATCACATCATTAGAGAATGATGTGATTGACTTGACCCATCCGTTAGGTTAGCACGATGATCGTTTAGTTTGTTGTTGTTGCTTTCTCCATAACTTATACATGTTCCTATGACTATGAGATCATGCAACTCCCGAATACCGGAGGAACACTTTATGTGCTACCAAACATCACAACGTAACTGGGTGATTATAAAGGTGCTCTATAGGTGCCCCCGATGGTGTTTGTTGAGTTGGCATAGATCGAGATTAGGATTTGTCACTCCGATTGTCGGAGAGGTATCTCTGGGCCCTCTCGGTAATGCACGTCAATATAAGCCTTGCAAGCAATGTAGCTAATGAGTTAGTTACGAGATGTAGCATTATGGAACGAGTAAAGAGACTTGCCGGTAACGAGATTGAACTAGGTATTGAGATACCGACGATCGAATCTCGGGCAAGTAACATACCGATGACAAAGGGAACAACGTATATCATTATGTGGTTTGACCGATAAAGATCTTCATAGAATATGTGGGAGCCAATATGAACATCCAGGTTCTGCTATTGGTTATTGACCGGTGATGTGTCTCGGTCATGTCTACATAGTTCTCTAACCCGTAGGGTCCGCACGCTTAACGTTCGGTGACGATCGGTATTATGAGTTTATGTGTTTTGATGAACCGAAGGTATTTTGGAGTCCCGGATTTGATCACGGACATGACAAGGAGTCTCGGAATGGTCGAGACGTAAAGATTGATATATTGGAAGCTTATGTTTAGACATCAAAATGGTTCCGGATGAGTTCGGGCATTTTTCGGAGTACCGGGAGGTTACCGGAACCCCCCGGGGAATATATGGGCCTTATTGGGCTTTAGGGGAAAGAGAGAGGGGCTGCCTAGGGTAGGCTGCGCCCCCCCCCAAGGCCTAGTCCGAATTGGACTAGGGGGGAGGGGCGGCGCCCCCTCCTTCCTTCTCTTCTCTCCTTCCCTTCCTTCTCTCCTACTTCTACTTGGAAAGGGGGGAATCCTACTCCCGGAGGGAGTAGGACTCCCTAGGACGCACCATAGTAGAGGGCCGACCCTCCCCCTCCTTCACTCCTTTATATACGGGGGAGGGGGGCACCCCATAGACACACAAGTTGATCATTGATCTCTTAGCCGTGTGCGGTGCCCCCTCCACCATAATCCACCTCGGTCATATCGTAGAGGTGCTTAGGCGAAGCCCTGTTCCGATAGCATCATCATCACTGTATCACCGTCATCATGCCATCATGCTGACGAAGCTCTCCCTCGGCACTCTACTGGAACGTGTGTTCGTGGGACGTCACCGAGCCGAACATGTGCAGATCTCGTAGGTGTCGTACCTTTGGTGCTAGGATCAGTCGATCCTGAAGATGCACGACTACATCAACCGCGTTGTCATAACGCTTCTTCTTACAATCTATGAGGGTACGTGGACAACACTCTTCCCTCTCATTGCTATGCATTACCATGATCTTGCGTGTGCGTAGGAAATTTTTGAAATTACCGCATTCCCCAAAAGTGGTATCAGAGCCAGCTTTATGCGTAGATGTTATATGCACAAGTAGAACACAAAGGAGTTGTGGGC
>NW_025259736.1:0-1716 GCF_018294505.1 Triticum aestivum
CTGGCAATGCAGTAGTAGGAACTTGATGCTATAAAAAAGGCCCTACCAGAGCAGAAAAAAGAACTTGGAGCTGTTAAGAATTCCCTGGCAGAGCAACAACTAGAAATTGAAGCTGTCAAGATGGACCTGGCAGAGCATGCAGCAGCAAGAACGTGAAGCATGTCCTGCCAAATGTGTAGCATGAACTTCAATCTTTGAAGATTACGTACCCGCCAGCAAAACATACTTGAAGGTGTCAGAGAAGGCTTCTAACATCGTTGGTGGTCGTGTGGAGGTGTGTCGCCGGCGTATTTATCCTCGGTGGATTTGCCCGGTTCTGATTGTTGTTCGTCTATGTTCGTGTGTCTTCGGGTTGGATCCTTTCGATCTACGTTATTCTTCATCAGCGGCAGTTTTTGTTCTGGTGCGCTGGTCCTATGGGGCCCTAGCACGAAAACTTCCCGACTGTCTACTACAAGAAGTTGTGTCCAACTTCGTCGAGGGAGGGGCGATGATGGCGGTGCGCCTTCGCCTCGCTTCAGTGTTTGTAGTTGTCGCTAGGTGGTCTATGGATCTGGATGTAAGTTTTATTATTTCTGTTGTTCGTTGTCCTGCCAAGATTGAAGATGGATAGATCTGAAGTTTTCTCGCAAAAAAGAAGGCTCTACCAGAGCATCAAGATGAAATTGAATCCTTGATAATGGCCCTGTTAGATCTGCATAATCATCTTAAATCTATCAACACTTCCCCTAGTAGACTAGCAGGAAGAACTTGAATTCGTCAAGAATGCCAAGGAAGAGAAAACTTTAGCTATGGAATGAGGCTTAATGATCTTGATGGAATGCTTAAGTACATCGCCACGATTGCGTCGGCAGGACCCATGTCTATAGCGGAGCAAACAAACCCCATCATACTAATTAATGCAATGTTTGATGGTCATGAAACTATGTCATTTTCCTAATTTTATTGTGCGGCTCTGTCCCATGGTTTGTTATTGTGATGGCTCAGAAAAGTTTGTGTGATAATCGTCTGCCATTTAATCGTAGTAAAGATAGCTGAATTGGCATTGAAATTGAATTTTCACACAAATTCATATAAAAATTTTCAAGAAGGAAAGAAAATCAAATATGCCCGCCAATTACAATATATAACAAACTCACAGTATCTACAAATTGTGATAGCCACATTACCCACGTCTGGACCCATTTGGCAGCAGCCTTGTCAGCATCTCATTGGCTCTATATCGCATTTAGCAAGTTTTTGTATCCAATCTCCATGATTTACATGCCATTTTATTGTTAAGCACTTATTTGGTAAGAATTTAATTACTTACCAAACAAAATGTGTTTTTTGGTCAGTTAATAAAACATGAGACAATTGATTCTATTTTAGGGAGAATGGATGGGAGAAAAAATAGAGATGAGAAAAAAAAATTAAAGAGGAGAAGGAAAGAGTGGGATATATATAAGGAAGGATACAGGAAAGAGAGGTGAAATGGAAACCTTACATTCTTTTTAAGTAGTAGAGATAGAGATTGTATCATTATTGTTATTGTAGCTCGGGTGAACAGTAAATTCTGCAAAAAATGAAGAAAAAACAAAAACAATATTTTGTTTTTGAAAAACATTGACAAATTTTCTGGGTGCTTGTAAAATTTCATCATAAAAGAACATTCGTGGAAGTCATGGAAAAAAACAAAATCGATCTCCAAAAGTGCTATTTTCAAAAGCATTTTGG
>NW_025259737.1:0-1716 GCF_018294505.1 Triticum aestivum
AACCGAATAATGCATCAAGAAAACCACGACATAGTTCGATCACGGCCTCATACCTGCATAAATCTCGGCGTGTGGGTATGTCTACGGTCTACCACACCCAAAAGTACGTAGGAGTAGCTAGCTAGCGCGCGTGGGACGATCGGTCTAGCATGCGGATCACCGGCGGGCAGGAGCACGCGCTGGGGGAGGAGGCGGCGGCCGTGGTCCGGCAGGCGGTCAGCCTGGCGAGGCTGCGGGGGCATGCGCAGGTGACCCCGCTCCACATCGCCAGCGCCATGCTCTCGGCGTCCCCGGCAGCGGCAGCCATCCTCCACGCCGCCTGCGCCAGGTCCCAGTCCCACCCCCTGCAGCAGCACAACGCGCTCGGCCTCCGCCTAGACATGGCGCTCGGCCGCCTCCCCCTGGCCAGGCCAGCATCGGTGATCCACCACGGTGGCGACCGCGTGGAGCCGGCGCCCTCGAACGCGTTCGTGGCCGCGCTGAAGCGGGCGCAGGCGCACCGGGGGCGCAGGGGCGTCGTGGTCGGCGAGCTCGAGCAGCTTGTCCTCTCCATCCTCAACGACCCGAGCGTCGACCGCGTCATGCGCGCGGCCGGCTTCTGGAGCTCCCAGTCCCAGGTCGGGGCCACCATGGTAGGCGCCGCCGTCTCGTGGGAGCAGCCGATTAGGGCAAGTTGCGACGTCCCGAAACTCCAGCCATCGGTCGTCGCCTACGTCGTCCCGGACGGAAGGTACGTAGCCTACTAGCTCCAGAGTGTGGCATGCATGAACGTCTATGATTGACTTTTTTCTTCTTCCTGACTGGCACAAATGATAGCATAGGCATCGCGCGTGGTTCCGCAAGGGAAAGAGTGGCAACCTCTCCCGGATCCGCTTCCTTGACCCTGAGGAACCTATGTGTTTGAACATGATCCGCTCGGTCTGTGTATAGATGGATCTTTAGAAACATAGGGTTTCAGTGTTTTCAAATTACTCCCTCCGCCCCGAATTACTTGTCACATAAATGAATAAAAAATAGATACATGTATTTAGAACTAAAATACATCTCGATACATCCATTTCTGCGACAAATAATTCCGGGTGAAGAGACTATTAATAGTCCGGGCCCTCACTATTACAAGGCACACGCTTGGAAACACAACAAACGTCTTGGAAGGAAAGTTTACCTTTTGCAAACCAGCCTAATAGTTCAACTAGTGAGCTACTTGAAATATAACATTATGGATTCACGCGGTTATAATAATGGTTCTCTAACATTTTGTTTCACTCGTTGGCATTAATTGTGTAAGGTGTCACTACATGGAGTCATGGATAATGAGAGTGTTATCATGCAGTTCTAGTGTTAGAAATGTAACAAGGGCTCTCTTCATCGACTACTACAGATGATGGCCTCTTTGTCCGACCACCGGGAGGGATGGCACTATATTTTCATCTATGCAGTTTTCCTTGCATGATGCACTATTCTGTCCTGTCGATCATGCTTCTCATAGTGAACCTTTTACACAATCTTCGTGTTGTCATATGCCAACTTCTTTGGGATTAGGAGCCCACATGCCTACGGGTATTTCATTCTTCCTCTAGTTTAGCAACGGTTTGAAGATGAAATACTAGTTTTGCCTAGCTGGTGAATTAAAAAACCGTCGAGGAAGAAGGTCCCTATGACTTGAGTTATTCTCTTTTGTTTTGTCCTAGAGTTAATCTGCACTAGCTTTTTTTG
>NW_025259738.1:0-1716 GCF_018294505.1 Triticum aestivum
GCTCGGGGCTAGGCCTGCTTGACGTAGTCGACAACGGCGGAGCGAACGAACACGGTGACGTGGCACGGGGACGATGGCGGACGCGGTTATGACGGTGGCGCGGGCGCGACAGCGTCGGCCATGGTGCGGGAGAGCGAGGGAGAGGAGCTGGGGAGGAAGGGGCGGGTCTGCGAGCTCGGGGGAGGAGTGGGTGACCGACCCAGGTCAACAGAACGGCGCGGGGAGGAAGCAGGGCGGTGGGCAGCTGCGTGGCGCGTGCTGGTGCCGGCGTCGAGCACCTTCCTGGCTGCCTGGCCGAGTCAAGTAGCTCGCTGGAGTGGTTGCTGGGCTGGGCCGGCTAGGTGGGCCTGCTAGATGGGCGCCAGGTAAGCCTCTGCTCTCTGCTTTTGTTTGTATTTTTTATTTATTCATGTTCTGTGTTTTGAAATAGTAAAAATACTATTCCATTTAGGAAAAACCTGAAAATATTCAGAGGTACATTTGAAAAAATTCTGAACGGCATAAAAATACTTTCAGGATTATTTGGGCATTTTAAAATATTTATAGGATTTAAATTGCCCAAATGCAAATAGTAATGATTTAATCCAATGACCTTATGTGTCCTCGAAAATTGTGAACCCATTTTGTCAGGGGTTCTAACCCAAAAACAAAAAGGGTGGACTTTTTAGAAGGGCATTTAAGGTTCATTGAAAAAGATTTTAGTAAACCCTAGTTGTTTCCAGGGGGTGCTGGGGGTTCTACCATCCCCATTTCAGTTTTCTGGAAGAGTAGACATGATCCAACACTCTAATGCATGAACTAGCTAGGGTGTGACAATAATTTTTTATTATTCCATGCTATTATATTATCTATTTTGGATGTTTTGTATGCATTAATATGCTATTTTATATTATTTTTGGGACTAACTTATTAACCTAGAGCCCCGTGCCAGTTTCTATTTTTTTCAAACGGAGTCCAAACGGAATGAAACTTATGCGATGATTTTTCTTGGACTAGAAGACTCCCAGCAGACTTGGAGAGGGGCCGGAAGAGTCCTAAGGTCTCGACAAGCCCTCAGGGCGCGCCCTAGTGTAACGCCCTCGATGCGGCTATATCTCCCACGTGTCGAAGCACGACTTAGAGGCTTAACCGCATTGAAAGCAATGTCGCAAGTGAGGTAATCTTCACACAACCCATGTAATACATAAGGGAAAAAGATACATAGTTGGCTTACAATTGCCACTTCACACAAATACATGAATAAAGCATTACATCATCCAAATACAATCAGGGTCCGACTACGGAACCAAAATAAAAGAAGAACCCCAAATGCGACAAAGGTCCCCGATCGACCCCAACTGGGCTCCACTACTGATCAACTAGAACGAAGCAACACAAAGGACAAGATCTTCATCGAGCTCCTCCTGAGCTTGGTTGCGACATCTACACGGTCTCATTGGCAAATGCAAGCTGGTTTGGAAGTATCTGTGAGCCACGGGGACTCAGCAATCTCGCACCCTCGCGATCAAGACTATTTAAGCTTATGGGTAAGGTAAAAGGTATGAGGTGGAGCTGCAGCAAGCGACTAGCATATATGGTGGCTAACATACGCAAATGAGAGCGAGAAGAGAAGGCAAAGCACGGTCGATAAAAGTATGATCAAAAAGTGATCCTAGAACAACCTACGTCAAGCATAACTCCAACACCGTGTTCACTTCCCGGACAAGGTGGGTTAGA
>NW_025259739.1:0-1716 GCF_018294505.1 Triticum aestivum
ACCGTCTAAATCCGTTGAGACGACACTGTATGAACTATGGTTTAGCAGTAAACCTAACCTGTTGTTTCTTAAAGTTTGGGGCTGCGATGCTTATGTGAAAAAGTTTCATCCTGATAAGCTCGAACCCAAATCGGAGAAGTGCGTCTTCATACCCAAAGGAAATTGTTGGGTACACCTTCTATCACAGATCCGAAGGCAAGACATTCGTTGCTAAAATGGATCCTTTCCAGAGAAGGAGTTTCTCTCGAAAGAAGTGAGTGGGAGGAGAGTAGAACTTGATGAGGTAATTATACCTTCTCCCTTATTGGAAAGTAGTTCATCACAGAAATCAGTTCCAGTGATTCCTACACCAGTTAGTGAGGAAGCCAATGATAATGATCATGAAACTTCTGATCAAGATACTACTGAACCTCGTAGATCAACCAGAGTAAGATCCGCACCAGAGTGGTACGGTAATCCTGTTCTGGAGGTCATGCTACTAGATCATGATGAACCTACGAACTATGAGGAAGCAATGATGAGCCCAGATTCCGCGAAATGGTTTGAGGCCATGAAATCTGAGATATGATCCATGTATGAGAACAAAGTTTGGACTTTGGTTGACTTGCCCGATGATCAGCAAGCAATTGAGAATAAATGGATCTTCAAGAGGAAGACGGACGCTGATAGTAGTGTTACTATCTACAAAGCTAGAATTGTCGCAAAAAGGTTTTCGACAAGTTCAAGGTGTTGACTACGATGAGATTTTCTCACTCGTATCTATGCTTTAGTCTGTCCGAATCATGTTAGCAATTGCCGCATTTTATGAAATCTGGCAAATGGATAAACAAAACTGCATTCCTTAATGGATTTATTAAAGAAGAGTTGTATATGATGCAACCAGAAGGTTTTGTCAATCCTAAAGGTGCTAACAAAATGTGCAAGCTCCAGCGATCCATCTATGGACTGGTGCAAGCCTCTCGGAGTTGGAATATACGCTTTGATGAGTTGATCAAAGCATATGGTTTTATACAGACTTTTTGAGAAGCCTGTATTTACAATAAAGTGAGTGGGAGCACTACAGCCTTTTTGATTAGTATATGTGAGTGACATATTGTTGATCAGAAATGATGTAGAATTTTTCTGCAAAGCATAAAGGAGTGTTTTAAAGGAGTTCTTTAAAAAGAAAAGACCTCAGTAAAAGCTACTTATATATTGAGCATCAAGATCTATTGAGATAGATCAAGACGCTTGATAAGATTTTCAATGACTACATACCTTGGCAAGATTTTGAAATAGTTCAAAATGGAACAGTTAAAGAAAGAGTTCTTGCCTGTGTTGCAAAGGTATGAAATTGAGTAAGACTCAAATCCCGACCACAGCAGAAAATAGAAAAAAAAATGAAAAGTCATTCCCTGTGCCTCAGTCATAGGTTCTATAAAGTATGCTATGCTATGTACCAGACCTATTGTATACCTTACTCTGAATTTGGCAAGAGAGTACAATAGTGATCTAGGAGTAGATCACTGGACATTGGTCAAGAATATCCTTAGTAAGGACTAAGGAGATGTTTCTCGATTATGGAGGTGATAAAAGAGTTTGTTGTAAAAGTTACACTAAGTCTCAACCTGGATACATATTGAAAGTGGGAGCAATTAGCTAGAGTAGCTCCGTGCAGAGCATTGTTGACATAAATATTTGCAAAATACTTACGGATCTGAATGTGACAGACCCGTT
>NW_025259740.1:0-1716 GCF_018294505.1 Triticum aestivum
TTATCTCTCATTTTTCAACTAAAACTAGACCCACATTCCCAAGGTTCAGCCATTCATTGTCTTCTTTGCCACTAGCCTCTATGTGGAAAAAACCCAGACCATTGTTGGCACTTCCCCAGTACATAGCTGCAGGATATGGCTTGTACCAAGTAGGGCATGAGTCCATGTGATGTCCAGGAGTTTTGCAAATGAAGCAGGCTTTGGGGATGTGGCACATTCCCAAAAAATGACCAGGTTGTCCACAGTTACAGCAAATTGCACCAATATACTTCGAATCAATATTGAAAGAAGAAGACTCCTCACTGTTAGAGCTAGTCTGCGCAGCAGTTTGCGTATTCTTCTGGTTTTTCTTCTTTTTGCTCTTTCCAGGCTCTGACTGACCGCTCTGCACACTGCCCCCAGTGGAGGATCCACTCCCTACATACTGATTCCGCTGCATCTAAGGGTTGAAGGGCTGTGGGTATACCTGCGTGGGGGCATGTACTGGAACGGAAACTGTTGTTGATTAGGCCACTGAGGCATTTGTATCTGCTGCATTTGCGGGTTCCATCCACCTTGGTATCCATATACCTGCCCACCAGGTTGCATCATGGCTTGAGCAGAGCCGACTGGAAACAAAGGGGGCTTGGCATAGATCGACAGCGGGGGAGCAGATTGTGCCGTTTGAGGGACCGGCGGCGGCGTAGCCCCCACCTGCTCTGACGGCGATGGAGCAGGAGGGTGACCATTACGGCCCCTCCCTGAGCCGTATCTTCCACCCTGATTGCTGCCATCTCGACCTCCTCCAGCCATCTTGACCACAACGGCAAAAGGGATCTTGCCCGACTTTCTAGCCCAGTAATCTCTAGAGAATGAGAACTGTTTTGGAGTTGGTAATTGATCTGACCTTCCGACCGGGTGGCAATCAGCTTCCGCGAATTCTCCAGTTGCGAATTTGTCCTTCCGAATCCACACTAGGTTAGAATTTCTAGATCATGAACCCTAGCCTGCCGACGCTCGGGCTCCAGCACCCGAGCCAAAGGAGGAGACACCTTTTCAAGAGGCGCAACCACCTCTCCCGCAAAAGGCATGGGGGCATGACCAGCGGGGTCTGCCGTCCTCCTCTCACTGACCCGCAGGTCCCTCCTGGCATTGGCACTCCGGCCTCCACCGCACCTCATCGGCGATTTGAACGCCATCAGCGGAGGGGAAGCATCTCTCCTGAAACCCATGGGCGTGCCGGGAGGAGTGGCAGCATCCTCAGGGCTCAATCCAGCGAAGGCGGAGGCCAAGTCGAGATGCCCTGAAGTGGCGCACCCGTAGGGATCACACCAAGCATGCTCTCCCATCTCAACGCTCTGCGAGGATCGTCGGACTTCGCTTCTGACCTCGCCCACTTCACGAAATCCGCCGACATGGAATTTGGGTATGTAGGCATCCTCTGTCTCTCCACCATTGTAGCCTCGTCGTAGATTCGCTTCGCCAGCAACCTCTGGTGCTCTTCTGCTCGCCGGCGGCAGGAATCTGCATAGCTCCTCGCCGCGGCTCGCGTGACTGGATCTCTCGCCGCCGCCACCGCCTAATCTGCCGCCTTCCACTCCTGAACCCGCCAGATCCACGCCGCCACAGGGTCGCGAATCCTTGTCGCCCGATCTACCCAACTTCGGCTCCCCGTCGCCATGGATACAGCCTGCGGGATCGGTGAGATCAATCTCACCAACTCTGGAAGGCCTTCCT
>NW_025259741.1:0-1716 GCF_018294505.1 Triticum aestivum
CGTGCTATGCGTAGATGCAGGTTAAGATCTAGAATACATGGAGATGTATGGGTATTGCATAATATAATTTTGGAGTTGGTGAGATCTATTGTTGAAAATTATTTATGCGGGTGGCAGATGAAATCTGTTACCCAATGTTCTTGTTGCTTCCCTAGAATTTGCGTATTTCTGATCTTGAAACGGCATGGTGTAATTTGACAAAGTTCTGGCAAATCTGCGATCTTGATTGATCAATGAAGTGTTATCAGTTCTTTGGGTTCCACCATAGTTGAGAGAAAGATGAAATTGTGCAGACAAAAGGGCAATGCAGATATGATCTGCACGGGGGTCACGCGTATGACGAAGTTTAGTATGGGGTTCGAGATTTTATTATCTCGTGCTTCATACACCCTGCAAAGTTAATCTAGCGACTTGAACGATCATACTTGATGATAAACGTTGTTAGCTGCGGTTTAAGTCAAAACCTTAGAAGCCACGTAAAATAAAATTTTGCATAAACCAATAGGAGGCGTCTAACTTGGTTTCGCAGGATGGCATGTGATGTGGTATAGCAAGCTCATATTCAATTTGATTATGTATGAGATGACTATATGATGTAAATTAACATGACATGCGTGTCATGATTCGGCATGATGGCTGGAGCCATATGATTGTCACTTTAATGACCTTCGTGTCAACCTTATGTGATGCATTTATTTTATCTTCTATGGAGATAGAAATATTATCTGGTGCATTGACAAGGTAGTGGCAATCTTCACAAAGGTGAACACCGACGCAAATGATGGAGACGAAGAAATGAAAGACTTCTCTGTCAGAAAGGGCTATGCCATATCATGCTATTATGAATTGCCTGAGATGTTTATCCCTTATGTTGCGCCCTTCTTGATTGCGCGGTAGTCGCTTTTATTAGGGTGATCTCTCACTTAAAATATCAAAGTAGTTAGTGTTCACCCAAGTGTAGCACCGTCTGAAATTCGTATCTTTTCGGGGTGCGCCATGTGCACATGAGCACGAACGAATCGAGAGGAATGAGGCGGGTGAGGTCGGACCTCGCAGCAAGATCACTTGGTTGTCTTTGACATCCAGGCAGGAGAGTCCTGAGCTCAGAACACGCCCATCGAAATATGAACAAGAATCACATAGAGATGTGATTGGCAAGTTGGCCTACCGATTGAAATTCGTGTCATCGATGATGAACCCGTCAATGACATTGAATAGAGATATGGATCTTGAATCACTCTCAATAAATTATGAGAGATTTGATTTGAGTGGGAGCGCACTTTAGAATAAAACTGTTTATTCATTAGTGCTCTTTTTATTACAAACAAAGTATAAGTGAAACTTGTGTTTTCCGTTGTAGATCAAATGGCTCGCAACACCGCGTTCAACTTAGGCCCGATATTAGAGAAAGAGAAGTTAGCTACGAGTGGAAACAACTATGCGGACTGGGTCTGTAACCTAAGGATTGTCCTCAGGAGTGCTAAGAAATTGTACGTGCTTGAAACTGCTCTTCCAGCTAAACCGGAGGCAGAGGCCCCGGAAGATGAACAAAATGTCTGGACCACTAAGGATGATGATCACAACTTAGTGCAGTGCCTCATGCTTGCATGTGTCCAGGGCTTCAAAAACATTTTGAATTCCATAAACCCCGTGATATGATCCGGGAATTGGATGCTCTGTACAAGGAAATCGCAAAGTCTTCACGATTTGATATCA
>NW_025259742.1:0-1716 GCF_018294505.1 Triticum aestivum
GCGCACGAGAAATTGAAGTACTTTCAAGGAGTGCCATAGAATGGAGAGATGTTCACTAAAACGGTCATAATTTTTTCATTCGGAGTCCATGTCAGACCCACAAGTACTCAAACTGCTCGCGACGAGCGCGCGAATCCAGAAAATACTCCCCACTTGCGCCAGGAGGCCCGGAGTACCCTCAAATACGGCCTTAAGCAGGACTTTTTGGCCGTGAAAGTCAAAGAACATCGTTCGTCGCTGTTTTTTAGACAAGTTTCTGAACCCATTGGCACTTTCTTTTGAATGAAATTCGAGAGATTATGTTGCTTATAGACATTAGCCCCCATGGTAGGGACAAACGTACCTTTCTGCAGATGCTCTATGATTCGGGCAATCTCATTTGGCCGTAAATTGAAGAAAATCCAGCGGCTATATGCCATATTCTCCTTGTTTTCGCCGGATGGCATGCTGTAACTCACGCATGTGAAAGCCAAGAACAAAAGGGCATTCCTGGCATCAGTCAATATATATGTGGAAACGATATCTTCTCTATAGAGGACAAGAAATTTTGGGGCAATCCGGCAAAAAGCGCACGAGAAAATGAAGTACTTTCAAGGACTGCCATAGAATGGAGAGATGTTCACTAAAACGGTCATAATTTTGTCATTCAGAGTCCGTGTCCGACCCACAAGTACTCAAACTGCTCGCGGCGAGCGCGCGAATCCAGAAAGTACTCCCCGCTTGCACCAGGAGGCCCGGAGTGCCCTCAAATACGTCCTTAAGCAGGACTTTTTGGCCCTGAAAGTCAAAGAACATCATTCGTCGCTGTTTTTCAGACACGTTTCTGAACCCATTGGCACTTCCTTTTGAAGGAAATTCGAGAGATTATGTCTCTTATAGACATTAGCCCCCTGGTAGGGACAAACGTACCTTTCTGCAGATGCTCTATGATCCGGGCAATCTCATTTGGCCGTAAATTGAATAAAATCCAACGGCTATATGCCTTATTCTCCTTGTTTTCGCCGAATGGCATGCTGTAACTCACGCGCATGAAAGCCAAGAACAAAAGGGCATTCCGGCATCGGTCAATATATATGTGGAAATGATATCTCCTCTATAGAGGACAAGAAATTTTGGGGCAATCAGGCAAAACGTGCACGAGAAAATGAAGTACTTTCAAGGACTGCCATAGAATGGAGAGATGTTCACTAAAACGGTCATAATTTTGTCATTCAGAGTCCGTGTCAGACCCACAAGTACTCAAACTGCTTGAGGCGAGCGTGCGAATCCAGAAAATACTCCCCGCTTGTGCCAGGAGGCCCGGAGTGCCCTCAAATACGGCCTTAAGCAGGACATTTTGGCCCTGAAAGTCAAAGAACATCATTCGTCGCTGTTTTTCAGACTTTCTGAACCCATTGGCACTTCCTTTTGAATGAAATTCGAGAGATTAAGTTGCTTATAGACATTAGTCCCCTTGGTAGGGAAATCGTACCTTTCTTCAGATGCTCTATGATCCAGGCAATCTCATTTGGCCGTAAATTGAAGAAAATCCAGCGGCTATATGACTTATTCTCCTTGTTTTCGCCGGATGGCATGCTATAACTCCTGCACGTGAAAGCCAAGAACTAAAGGGCATTTCTGGCGTCAGTCAATATATATGTGTAAACGATATCTCCACTATAGAGGACAAGAAAGTTCAATGCACTTAGGACAAGAAAGTTTGAAGGAAATTCGAGA
>NW_025259743.1:0-1716 GCF_018294505.1 Triticum aestivum
GTGCGCATACAATATGTAACCAAATTCACTAGATTCAAGCCTTGCTTCTTCACTTGGAAGCAAGTCTTCATCTTCGGAAGGGATTATCCGCGGTGCCTAGGAAATTCAAAGGACATTTTAATGGTCCGTTAACTAAACAGATGGTGATCCAGAAAAAATATATGAGGTTGATACTAGCCATAATAAGTGCATAACAAGCCTACATGTTGTCTACATTTTTGCAGATCTCGCTATCCTTGTTTAACTCAATGGAATCAGATAATTTTGTTGTGTTCCCTAACAAGTCCTTGTAGATGTGCAGCTTCCCCCTCTGATCATCTCCTTAGGGTCTCTCTTTAATCCTAGAGCCAGGCAACAAGAATGGTTGGTTTTAAGTACAACATGTATCTATTTATTCATTATTGATTTATTGTTTTCGGGGAATTGTTTTGCCCCTGACCATATCATTGTTACTTTGCCTGCATTAGATCATGAGTATGACAATGATGAATTTTATGTAAGGAGCATTTACATCTATGCCCCTTAACTCGAACCCACTACTCACTTTTGCCCCTAATTTTTAGATATGCTCAGTTTTGCCCCTCCGCCGTTAGTTTCACTTATATAAATGACCTTCTATGCCGTTACCGTCAGGTTAAAGAGCTTTGACCGTCCTGAAAAAATAGCAAAAAAAGACAAAAAAATTAAAACTTTGTGGGATCGAAGATACTCATGTCTGCAAGCTGTGTATAAATTTTCATGCCGTTCGGACACCGTGGGAGCTCGTGGCAAAGGAAAACATAATGTTTGTACGCATGTGAACAGTAAATTCGAAAAAATAGAAAAATAATAAAAGATATGAAATTTTGTGGGACTGAAGATACTCAGGTGCAAGATGTGTGCTCATTTTTGTTGTGTTTGGACATCGTAGGAGCTCGTGGAGAAAAAAAACAAAATTTAGCTAAAAAATACTTTGTAAAAATGCACTATTTTTTTCTCTAGAGCGCCTCATACGCTCATTTGATCACCAAAACTTGCAAGCACCTTGTGCACTCAAGCCTCTTTGAAGCCAAAAAAAATCATTTTTTTATTTTGTTGCTACTTTTTGAATTTACTGTTCATAGGCATAAATTAATTTTGTTTTCCTTTGCCACGAGCTCCCGGAGTGTCCAACCAACACAAAAACTTGCACGCGCCTTACGGACATGACTATCATTGATCCTACAAAACTTCTGATTTTTTTGGTTTTTTTTGCTATTTTTTCTGAATGGTCAAAATCCTTTGACATGACGCAAAAGATTTGTCATTTTCATTGATTAAGAAGAAGAGAGTTGCCCGGTTAATTAGATGAAAAGCAAAAACCTAGATACAAACCCCACACGGGGCACACGCGAACGACTTGGCCACAACAACACCAAACAGTCGACCACAACGTCAAGGACATGGCAGCTCCGATTTTGCTGACGAGCATCACAGGAGAAAGTTGCAAGCCTCGCACCGACCTAGTCTAGCGCAACATCCGGAGAGCACCGTCCGCTGAAAACCGCCCTCATGGAGTCATCATTGCCGCAGTGGCCTCGCCTTCCGCAGCCCCGACTTCTCTGTCACAACTAGAAACCAGCATGGGCACACCCATAAGCGCGCCCGACTATCGACAGTAGAAGGACAAGCTGCGACTCGGATCTGCTCGCCACCATCGTCGTTGCCACACGCGTCGCAACGCCACACCAACCTCAC
>NW_025259744.1:0-1716 GCF_018294505.1 Triticum aestivum
AAGTACACGAAGTTGCAATGGCTAACTTTTAACTAAACAAATCCCGATGAAAAAGCTACTAGATGGATCTACTTATATAGGAGCAAGGGGTGGCGGCCAAGGAGGTGGGAGGACGTCCCAAGGCAGCCTAAAACTAACCCTAGGTCGTACAAGGCTCATGGGCCCAAGTGGAGGTGATGCAACACCTTTGGGTTGTAGTTTGACTCGGATTCTGCTGCAACGTCAGATTGTTTCGTCCGTAACTCAACGCTCCGGACGAATTTGAAGGTGAATCCAATTGGGTTGGAAAGAGCATGAAATCTAGTTTCCAACAAAAAACGAATCACCCAATTCGGAGTCCATATGAAAAAGTTGTTGGCGTTTTGAGTCAGGTATGTCTGTGCAGTCCGAATCTGAATCCAGAACGTGAGAGACTTGGACTCTATCTTCTCTTGGCCCAAAAGTGACGTGAGAGGACTTTTTGAACACAACCTAAACATCTCCTTTTCCCTTATCTTCATATGTGGATTGTACAAATGTCCCATACACCTGCAATTAGACAAAACACAAAAGTGTGTGAAGTATTTTTGTTCTGGATAACATAAATAGACTATTGAATAGTTTGCATTAGAAATCACCTGACAAATATGCATGTATGCAATATTTTTGGTCGTATCCAAGGTAGTCATGTCCTCATCATCCTCCCCTTTTTGAAAACAAAGCCGTCCTCAGCATTGCTTAATCTGAAATGTGGCTAACAAAAGAGACAAGGTGTACATGTTGTATATGTATATGTCATCCATTTTAACTTCCCTTGATTTTTGCACATATGTCACATGTATACATGAGTAACTTTCATTGTTCATAAAATCTAAAGCCAAAAAATTATCACAAGAAGTAGAAGGCATGAAAATATTGCAACTCAGTTTGCACATATAAGTGAAGCTCTTATTCACTTCAAAAGATTGGTAATGTTCATCATTAAATCATCCTAACTTCGATGAATAAACCTTACTTGCATCAAATTTACATGCTACAACATGCTTAAATAAGCAAACATGCAATAAGTCATTGGACACAGAATCATCATCAAGATTAGAGGTCATATCAAAATGATTAAACATTGGTTCTTTTGCATCAACAGTTAATTCAATGGGTGCACTCAAAATTGTTGATATTTTAGTTGTTTGATCACATGACGCATTCATGACAGTAACAAGAGTCTCTAAAGTAGGTGGTGTGCTCAAATCAACAGGTAACTGAACACATGATGCATTTAAGTTAACTAGGCATGCTTCATTCTCATGTGAAGTTATATCATCAAGACCTTTACTGTTACCTCGCAGAGATGTAGCTGATGTAGGTACGGACGTTGACAATGTACCATACTCTTGAGATGATATCGCGCTCACAATCCGAGGTGGGGCTGCTCTAGTAGGTGCAATAGTGGAGTAACCAACCGGCGGTGGTGAGCATGAACTGGAATAGTAGTTGCTGTAGTCACCCAATGCATCCTCCTGTATTTGTCTCTCAAAGGTACAAGCACGGACATACATACCAGTAATGCAACGAGGAATATACTGAAATCTTGCCTGAATATCATGGTTCAAACCACCAAAAAATCTATTCATTGTATCATCCTCAGATTCTTCTATGTCACAATGATGCATATAAGATTTGAACTCTTGGTAGTAAGCATGAACAGTGTTACTGCCTTGTTTTAATTGCTCCAATTTG
>NW_025259745.1:0-1716 GCF_018294505.1 Triticum aestivum
CAATACTTCATATATATTTGCAATATTCAGATTGCTTTTATCATATTCTTGCTCGTTCTTCGATTGCTTGCAGGAATAGACCTTCGTGGTCAGGTTGATCGTGCACCGGCGTGGTCAATAACCTCTGGAGATTGGTTTAGCGATTGCTAAGGCGCAACGTCGTGCACGTTTGTAGTCGGATCGTCAAAGTCGTCTCCACCAAATCGATAGTTACCATCTCATCGAAAGATCGGGACACCCTCGCCTCTATCACAAATAATATCACTTGTGTGCCCTGTTGATGCCATGGAAGAAGAAGAACGTTGTGCAGGCCCCGCAGATGCGCTCTTGGCAGATAATGGTGGTTGTGCCTGTTTTCTTGTATCACGGCTGGAGGTGGCACCGGATGGAGGTGCTGGTGCAGTTGAAGTAGAAGATGCACGTGGTGTCCATGATGAAGGTCGGCCTGCAGAAAAGTTAGTTCGCCCCAATGCTTGTCGATCCTGCACTTCACGTTCAGCTTTACAAGCAAGATGGAATAAACGAGTGATATTAGTATACTCCTTATAGTCTAGAATGGTCTGAATCTCTCTATTTAATCCACCCAGAAAACGTGCAAGCATAGCTTCATTCTCCCAAACAATACCACATCTAATCATGCCAGTTTGTAATTCCTGATAATATTCTTCTACAGAATTTTTCCCTTGTCTTAAACGCTGCAATTTTTGAAGCAATTCAAGTTGATAATATGGTGGAACCCAACGCGTACGCATAGCAGTTTTCAAAGCAGCCCAAGTAGTTGGAGTAGGATATAATCTACAATGTTCAGACCACCATACACATGCAAAACTAGTGAAAGCACAAACAGCAGCAGCAACTCGTCTCTCCTCAGGATATTGTAAACATGTAAATCGTTGTTCAGTTTCTAACTCCCAAGTAAGATATATATCAGGAACATATCTACCCTCAAATGGTGGAATATTCAATTTCAGTTTAGGAATATGGACATCATCTCGTACCTGAGGTGGTGGTGCAGGCCTACCATTACGAATATATACCTGAGGTCGACCTGCTGGTGGTGGTGCTGGTGGCTGCTCGTAGATCTGATTTTGATCAACCTCATCCTCATAATCGCCCGCATACTCATCATCCTCCTGGGTACCAGCAGGAGTAGTAGCAGGAGCCAAAGAAGCACCAACAGCACCAACAGCGGCACCAGAATTTTGTCCTAGCTCAATAGGAACACGCTGTGCTCGTCCATACTGATTCGGAAGGGGGCGTAGTTGTTGTTGTTGCAGAGGTACGACAGGTGCAGCCGGTGGTGGAAGACGCGCAAGCAGTTCATTAAATCTGTTATCGAGCTTTGTTTCGAACGTCTTCTCAAGGCCAGTGATCTTCTCCATGGCCTCTTCAAAATTGTTCAGCACATCTTGTACCTGTTCAGTCATCATTTGCTGAAACTTATCATGAAGCTCCTTGTTCGATAAGTTCTCCCAGTCAATCTCGTCGTCTTGTGATCCTGGCATGGTTAGCAGCAATAGAAACACACAAGAATATGATCCTACAGACTACTAAGAAGTGGTGGTGGTGTATCACAAATCCGTCAAGCAAATCTCAAATTCTTACCAGTTCTTACCCAGCAGCAGGCGGTGATCGGCAACCGTTGTAGTCAAAAACTCTCAAAGCTTGGATAGAGCGATTACCAGGGAGAGTCAAACACACGACGTAGATGTATGT
>NW_025259746.1:0-1716 GCF_018294505.1 Triticum aestivum
TTGGGCATTTAAAATTATATAAAATATTTAAATGCTCAAATATCTCCAAACTAAAATGTTTCATGTTGGAAATAATCCAACTATGAGCCAGGAGTAGTTTGGTGATTTTTGGAATTGCCTAGGTATTTTATTTAATTCAACAAAGTTGCAGATATATTAAATAAAAACAGAAAACAGAAAGAAAGGAGGAAAAACCTACCTGGGCTCCTCCACTGTGCGGCCCAGCCAGCTGGCTGGCCCAGCCAGCCCAGCCCACCTCCCTCCTCTGTCGTCTTCGTCCAGACAGAGGGAGGGGAGTGTGGCCGGCGCGCGCGCGCGCCACCGCGCCACGCCACCTGCTCGCCTGCTTGCCTGGCCTCCCCTCCTCGCTCGACGCCCTGGACGACGCCACGCCTCTCCCCCTGCTCTCTCTCACTCTCCCTGGCTCTCTCCTTCCTCTCTCTCGCTCTCTCCCTCTCACGGCCGAAGCACACCGTCGCCGCCGTTCGCCTTAGCCACTGCCTCCGACCACCCCTCGCTCCCCCGACAAGCTCAGAAGCTCCGCCTCGACTCCCACTTCCTCCCCACCGCTCCACGAGTCCCCGGAAGCCCTGCATCGCCGCCACGTCGCCGTTCCCCTCTTCGGGCTCCGATCACCGTCGCCGACGAATTCGCCGTCTCCAGCGCGTCCCCGAGCCCGTTTCGACGCCACTGCAACCGCGGTGAGCTACGCCACCGTTTCCCCCTTCTTCCCTGCTCTCTCCCGACCCCTAGGCCCTAGCCCCACCGCGGCCGAAAGCTTCACGCCGCCGGCGATGTCGCCGTCGTGGCCACGGTCGCCGTAGCGCCCAACCGAGCTCACCATCATGCTCCACATCTCACTAGGAGCACGTAGCACGCTCCAACACCCCCCCTAACGCCCTGCAACACCGTTCCCGTGCACGACCGAACCCCGGCGGCCGCAACCGAGCTCGCCGCCGTCGACTCCGGCCACCCCGACCCCAACGGACTCCGCCAAGAGCCGCGGGTCGTCCTCAGCTTCACTCCGGTGGCCTCCGCGGTCCATTTGGTGGCCGAAACGACCAAAACCACTATCGCCGCCGCACTGATGGTCGCCGCCGGCCAGAACTCCGGCGAGCTGACGTGGCCTAGTTAATTAGCCACTAACCCACCACCTACTGACGCTGACAAGTGGGCCCCAGGGCTTAGTCAAAGCTAACCAGCCCGGGTCAACACGGGATTAGCCCCTGAGTCAGTGACGTGTGGACCCCACACGTCAGGTTTGACCCGAGCCAGCCCTGTTGACCTGCTGATGTCACTGTGACGTCAGGCTGACGCAGTAAATGATATTTCTGGATTTAAATTAAATCAGGAAATTCCAGAATATTATTTAAACTTCAAAAATTCATAACTTTTATTCTGTAACTCCAAATTGGACAAATTATATATGAAAAATGATCAGAAAAATCCAATCTATCCATCTGTACTATTTTCATGCATGATCAAACAAGTTAAATTGATGTTTTAATCAGAACAAGGAAAAGCACTTTAAAAGGCCATATTTGAATTTGGAATTTGAATCTTTGATTCAAATTTGCTCAAACACTTCTGGCTTTAGTTGCATTAGCCCAACACACTCATATTGCCATGTTCCATGCATGCATCATATTGTTGCATATTGTTTGGTAATGTTGTGTATCGGTATCCTTTGCGACAGGATCTGTTCCCGAGGAGTAC
>NW_025259747.1:0-1716 GCF_018294505.1 Triticum aestivum
GAGGATTTATAACAGAGTAGCAATCACACATTTATTACATCGAATATCTCCAAAGAGATTAAGTATGATAAATATGGCTTAAGGCCATCTAATAACGATAACAGCGGAAGACTTGGAAGATAAGTGAGTCCATCAACTCCAGCGGCATCACTGAGTATAAGACCACGACCTAAGGCACCTTACTCGTCGTCTGAAAAGTCTGCAACATGAAACGTTGCAGCCCGAAAACGGGTCAGCACATAGAATATGCTGGCAATGTAACACATAGAGAATAAGGAACAGTAACAATGCTATACTACATGCATATAAGGCTGGTGGAAAGCTCTACGGTTACAGTTTATGCGAAAAGCCAATTTTTCCCTACTGCAAAGGAATAAATTTTATTTAACTATCATGGTGGTTGTTAAACATTGAGAAGGTACCTCCAACTCAATCCCAATTAAGTGTCATCATTAACCCAACAAAATTAATTAACAGTAACATGGTGATGAGATTCAAATGATAATCCAGGTACTAGATACTCAAGTTGTCCATAACCGGGGACACGGCTAATCATGATTAGTTTGTACACTCTGCCGAGGTTTGCGCACTTTTCCCCACAAGACTCGATCGCCTCCGCTTGATTCTCGCACTGCATGATGTTTGCGAAACGGATGACCGAGACACCGTCTTTCAGAAACAATCACTCTTTACTCTGGATGGACCGGTACACCTACTTTCCCCTACATCTGCTAGCCCACCTCTTCAAGAGATCATGTAACCTACTCAACTATGCTAGAGCCCATAATAGCTTGTGGCTGCACACGGAAGTTTCTAGCATGAACAATCTTATGATCCCTTTGAGCCTGGGTGGCGGACCTTATAAAATCAGACAACACTGGGTTCTCCAGGTGCCTCAATCCACCCAGATGTGAGTTTTAGTTGCCACCTTAAGTTGAACCATTAATAAACATCTCACATCTGTCATGAATATCTCTCAAAACCCAATCCACGTCTACGAGCATAGCATGGCAATATAATAGCAACGTAGAAGTAACTCCCAAGGGTTTGATAGTAAACAGGGCAATAGGTACTACCTCAACTACTTCCCAGTTCCCACAATTTAATCAGATCCTAATCATGCAATTGTTTGAGGAATAGATCTAATGCAATAAAACTGCGTATGGAAAGTATATGATCAAATTGTTACTTGCCCTGCTGATGATCCGCAAAACCTAGCGATTCGAAGTAACAAGCGGCACACTCCGGGTACTCTATCTCAAACAAACAAGCATACAATCAATACTCATCTAATGCACAGGTAAAACTCGAATGAAAGATCCAACCAGAAAGTTCAACTTAAGAACTCCGGTTTGCAAAAAGAATCAACTCGAACGAAGCAACGAAAGTCAAACGGCGAAAGAAACAAGCTTCGTTTACTAATCTGGATCTAGGTCAAATTTTACAGTAGCAAAAACCTGTTTGGGTAGGTTAAACGGAAAGAGAATTTCGAGACGAAACTCTAGGCGCTTGAATCGCCTGATTTCGATAAATGAGCGAAAAGTTAAACAGAAACGAAGATTCGATCAGAAATCGAATCTGAGAAAATCATGGATAAATCCGACGAAAAAGAAAAAACGGACGAACGGTTAAAGAACGGACGTTCGTTAACAGAGAAAAACCGACGGACGCGTTCGTTAAAACGAACGGTTCGGTGAACGCTCGCAAAATAACAAA
>NW_025259748.1:0-1040 GCF_018294505.1 Triticum aestivum
TATTAAAAATTAATATATTTTGCTACATAGTTTGAATATCTATTATAAAAGCATAAACTTGTCATAAATTTAAATGTATTTTGTACAAAAACTATGTGAAGCGCTTTCTGTTATGATAGATTGTTGTATAAAACTTTTATTAAACTGTTTTGAAGGTGAGGAACTAAATGATAACAAAATCACACATCTCTATGTACTAATTTGTGACATTTGCATAAGTATAGCGTGTTTGCGTATGCGGGAGTATGTGTTCAAATATATATATTAATGTTTTGAAATATTGGGAAGATATATTTAAGTGGAAGTCCAACAAATATTTTGATAGAGGTTTCTAGTGTCGGATTGAGCGTATAAATTATAAATTCTAGTGTATGTAAGATGTTCTTTTTAAGCCTGGACCGTAAAACAATTGCTATGTGGTAATTTTCTATTAATATAAAATATGTAGATATACATTAAAAAAATTGGCATTGTTTATTCAGTGGGTTTTTTCTGGCCAACACTATGCAAATTGCAGGCACCATGTTTCTCTTTATGTTTTTCTGATGTTATGGTCTTTGGAAAAGGAACATCTCTTCTCTACTGTGGGTAATACTTTTGTGCATATAAGGTGATGGTGCTATGGCCCAGGAGCGCCTGGCCTCTCTAGTTACCAGGCCAGGTAGGCTGGACCGAGGCCTCCAAGGTTTGGTTTCCGCCCTGGGCCATCATGCCGGCCCATGGGCCTTATACTAGGAAGACACCGGAAGACTCCACCAACATAACCGACTAGATTGAGGGGTGTTGGCACGGGAAATCGCTGCCCAACACAAGGATATGTGTCGTGCTTTCGTGACGACGAACGATTGCTTTCCGGGCAAAGCAATAAAGCATCCCTCGTTTTCGTGGAGGACAACCGACCGTTTTTCAGTGCAAAACGGCAAAGATCACCAAACCCTAGGGCTGCTAGGGCTCGGCAGAGAAGAACAATCACTGGTGGAAAAAGGGCCTTTGGTCGCGGTTCGCAACTGCCATTAGTCGCGGTTGCGCAACCGCGACCG
>NW_025259748.1:1050-1716 GCF_018294505.1 Triticum aestivum
TTTTAATTTTGAAGGAGTTTCATATATTCTACGGTACTACATACATGCATATGAATGTACAATTTCAAATAAATTTGAAATTAGAACCAAAAAGAATTCAAGAGGAATATACAATATATATTCAATATCATCGGATGACCATATACAATTTTGAACAAGTTTCCATACATGTTTTAATGCATATAAAGTTCTACGTCCTCGTAGTAGTGTTCTCCTTTAGGATGGAGGACTTCCCTGCTGAACCATCCAGCTAGTTCCTCTTGAAGTGGTCGGAAGCGAGCTTCTGGACTAAGCATCCACCGGAGGTTATTCCTCTGAGCATTGGTATCACTCGGAACCCGCTCAGAGGTGTATCTCCGGATCATCTCACAGACATAGTATCCACATAGATTGGTCTCCGGTGGCTGAATATCCCCAGCATTCTTAGCCTTTAACATTTTGAATTCTAGCTCTTTTTTGAATTCACCGACCTTTGTATCTACGAACCGTCTCCAAACCCTACGAGGCAAAGAAAATTAAATGAACAAGAGAGTTATTAATTAGTTACTTGATATTAGGAAATGAACGAAATAGGCCGATCGATATAGAGCGCAAATGAATGAAAATAATTACTTCTGCAGCATTCTTCTCATGCCGCCCCAAAGCTTTGGATCCATATTCACAGAG
>NW_025259749.1:0-1716 GCF_018294505.1 Triticum aestivum
GTTGAGTAATAGTGTACGAAACGGATTAGAATTGCCCGAATATGTGAGTGTTGATGACCGACATGTAAACGCACCCCGGGGTTCGTCAATCGTGGAAATGACTCCGAGACCCCAAAATAGAGTAATAGTCCAAGAAATGGACCAGAACCGGCCCAAACTGTGATTGTTGATGACCGACACGTAAGCGCACCTTGGAGTTCGACAACCATGGAAGTCGCTTTGGGACCCCAAAACGGTGAGTAATAGTCCATGAAACGGGCCAGAATCGGCCAAAACTACGAGTGTTGATGACCAACACGTAAGCACATCTTGGGGTTCAACAACTATGGAAATCGCTTCGGGACCCAAAATGGTGAGTAATAGTCCACGAAACAGGTCAGATTTGGCCAAAACTGTGAGTGTTGACGACGGACACATAAACGCACCCCGGGGTTCAACAATCATGGAAATCGCTCTCGGTCCCCAAAATGTTGAGTAATAGTATACGAAACGGATTAGAATTGCCCGAATATGTGAGTGTTGATGACCGACAAGTAAACTCACCCCGGGGTTCGTCAATCGTGGAAATGACTCCGAGACCCCAAAATAGAGTAATAGTCCAAGAAATGGACCAGAACCGGCCCAAACTGTGATTGTTGATGACCGACACGTAAGCGCACCTTGGAGTTCGACAACCATGGAAGTCGCTTTGGGACCCCAAAACGGTGAGTAATAGTCCATGAAACGGGCCAGAATCGGCCAAAACTACGAGTGTTGATGACCAACACGTAAGCACATCTTGGGGTTCAACAACTATGGAAATCGCTTCGGGACCCAAAATGGTGAGTAATAGTCCACGAAACAGGTCAGATTTTGCCAAAACTGTGAGTGTTGACGACGGACACATAAACGCACCCCGGGGTTCAACAATCGTGGAAATCGCTCTCGGTCCCCAAAATGTTGAGTAATAGTGTACGAAACGGATTAGAATTGCCCGAATATGTGAGTGTTGATGACCGACACGTAAACGCATCCCGGGGTTCATCAATCGTGGAAATGACTCCGAGACCCCAAAATAGAGTAATAGTCCAAGAAATGGGCCAGAATCGGCCCAAACTGTGATTGTTGATGACCGACACGTAAGCGCACCTTGGAGTTCGACAACCATGGAAATCGCTTTGGGACCCCACAGCGGTGAGTAATAGTCCATGGAACGGGCCAGAATCGGCCAAAACTGCGAGTGTTGATGACCAACACGTAAGCACATCTTGGGGTTCAACATCTATGGAAATCGCTATGGGACCCTAAAACGGTGAGTAGTAGTCCTCGAAACAGGTCAGAATTGGCCAAAATTTTGAGTGTTGATGACGTACACATAAACGCACCCCGGGGTTCATCAATCGTGGAAATCGCTCTGGGTCCCCAAAACGTTGAGTAATAGTGTACGAAACGGATTAGAATTGCCCGAATATGTGAGTGTTGATGACCGACACGTAAACGCACCCCGGGGTTCGTCAATCGTGGAAATGACTCCGAGACCCCAAAATAGAGTAATAGTCCAAGAAATGGGCCAGAACCGGCCCAAACTGTGATTGTTGATGACCGACACGTAAGCGCACCTTGGAGTTCGACAACAATGGAAATCGCTTTGGGACCCCAAAACGGTGAGTAATAGTCCATGAAACGGGCCAGAATCGGCCGAAACTACGAGTGTGGATGACCAACACGTAAGCACAT
>NW_025259750.1:0-1716 GCF_018294505.1 Triticum aestivum
CAAACGTGACTTGCTTGCTCGTTGTCCTAATATATTTGAAAGGACAGAGTACGTCATTAATAAAACTAGTGATGGTACATAATAGAAGTCCACTCCTCGCAACTAAATAGATTAGAAAATTCTGGTCCATGCCATTATCAAATTAAAGTGCGATATTCATAGGCTGCCACTAAACCTTCATGAAATTGGCCTCTCCAACTAACACTTGCAAATATATTAGCTACATGCTACTACACACTGTCTTCGAGAGTTGTTGTCATTTTGCCATTTGTTTTTACTCGCTTCCATGTCTGTGGGACTCACTTCTTCACCACATGAACCGTACGAACGAGGAGACACGTTTGATAGTTCCTACCAATATGACGCACATGTCCAAGGGACGACAAACTCATAAGTTTTTAGAGACGAAATACAATCCTCTTAATGAATGTCCCAATAGGTGGAGATATCAACGCTAGGTCTCTTTATCAATGGACTACCATGCCATATGATTCCACACCATCTGTGAAATTACACATAAGGGCATACGGTATCATACTAAATGTAAGAACTTTGCGCAGCAAATGGTTTCCTTTAACTAGGAGGGTACTGGATGTTATATCTACGTCACAGGAAACTTGCATTTTGAGAAGGGTATCGGTTCCTCAACACTAATGGGTTACATTGTTGTCCACAATATGCAATCGGTTCAAATTGATGAATTTTTCATTATAATCCATAGGATAAATATTACGTGTGCATAATTTTGTAACCATTTCTGTCTATTAGTCAATGGAATGGCAATTCAGAGACGTAACTTGATTATGACAGCTTCAAAAGAGCTAATACGACTCGCTTGTCCATCGGCCTAATCAATGGGAAAGGATAGAATGCGTTGCAATTGAAGTGAGGGATGGGCATAATGAAAGTGCACTCCTCTCAACGACTTAATTAATTGCGAAAAATTTGGTTTCTGATATTTGTGGAAAAGGGTCGTTCGAAGGCTGCCACTGAAATTTCATGAAATTGGCCTCTACAACTAGCAGTTGTGAAGATATTCACCATATGCTGCTACATGGTTTCTTTGCCAGTTTCGGTCATGCCGGCGTCAGCTTTCGGTGGTTCCTCGTTTGTTGGATCTACTACTTCGCCACATCTACCGCACCAAGAAAGGTCAAAGAGCCCACCAGAAAAAGAGAAAGAAAAAAATAAAAAAGAGAGAAAAGGAGAGAGGAGGCACACTATACTATCCTTTATACACACTTTTACTTCAAAGTAGCACCATGTATTTCAAATATAGAGTTTTCATATTATTCATTTCATATGCTAGTAGGATTTTTTTACATTACATAAATTGGCTCATATATTCCGTCGACGAGCTTTCTCAAATGCTTGATGTCGTCATGATTAGTAACATTAGGAGAGCTTTCACACACTTATGGTTCTAGTGTATCTGTTTCACGACAATCCATGTAAATCCTCATAGTAATACCGATTGTAAGGACCCTCAATTGCTAATGATCAACCGCATTGATGACAGTCGTTCTTATTTTTGTCTTCTTACAAATCCCCAGCATCATTCTATTTGCCATCATAAGTGCAAAGACCACTTCTTGTAAGTTCATCATTAAACAAAGTGCTAAGTAGTTGAAAAGGTTCATCATAAATATTAATTGTTTGACTGAAACTCTAGGTTGTGTATGATAAAATGTTGAATATGCCAAATCCTCGATTGAT
>NW_025259751.1:0-1716 GCF_018294505.1 Triticum aestivum
CTCATAGATTTACTATCTTGATGTAGCAATAGACAAATTTGGGTGATTATTATGTTAAACATTACACTTGGTGCTTAGTAGCTACCACAGGCGCACCCATGCAAATAGTTGGTCGTACTGGTAATAAATAGCTAAATTCTGTTTGATTTTCCCAGGTTTTCTACATGACCGGGCTTATTTAGGTCAGGTATGTTACTTAACTAGTAGTGTTGGTGCAGTTAACATGTGCCTGGGTTTGTACAGAAACCGACCTAATCCTGGCAACCTCGAATCAAGTAGCAGATTATTTGCATAGATTGGCAAAGAAAAACCAGCTAGATCCAGGTTTAAATGAGGGCTACTATTTATCATGCTCTAGTCACAAAATCTAGTAGAATGTTGCTACTCCTAGTTTGGTTTCACAACCAAGCAGAATAGAAACTAGGCAGGCAGGCTAGAGCAGAGCAGCGAAAAAAAACAGACCGACCTCCATGTGTGGCGGTCTGGATCGGAATCGACGATGTCATCCTCATCAACTCAGGTCCTGGTCGTCCATGGAGTCAGGCACCTGCTGCTGCGCCAAGTCAAACAGAAAAATAAATTAAATGGGATCTCGTCTGATAGAGGAGATAGAGGAGAGGATGTGGATCAAAGGAAGGCTGAGCTCACCACAGTCGTCACTGGTCTCAAATCCTGAGAGGTCACACATTCAGTTTTAAGAACGGAGAACGCATTGTAATTATCTTGAGGTCTGGGAGATGTCCAAACAAAATAAATGATGTCTTGAAGATGATGAGTTTGACAGCAAGGAAATCAGAACAAGAACAAGAGAATTCTTGGTGCCAAATTAACCACCACGTGCATATATATACTGATTACCCAAAGGAAAACCATGTAATAGCAAGCAAGGCCATGAAAACCACCAAGTACATAGGTATGGATATCTATCAAAGTGGCAGTTGCAAAACGATGCCATGTCTCGCATTTGCATGTAAAAAAACTGAACCCCAATGCTCTACTGTACAAACATAGATAATTACGCTTTCCTTTTGAGGATTTCAAGATATATTTTAGGTTCAGCTTTCGTTTCGACTCCGCTAAGGCAATTTTCACATCTAATGATCCATATATACGACATCAATTCATAGTAGTTATCTAACAACTTGAATCTGTAGTAAGAAGGTGAGGTTAGAAGAAGATTACGCTTTTGTTACTTGGCATCAGGGCCTTCCAATTTGCTTGGGGTTACTTCTTCATCTGCGACCTTCCATCTGTAGTAGTCACAAATTAGACCATAAGCAAAGAGAGAGAGAGAGAGAGAGAGAGAGAGAGAGAGAGAGAGAGAGAGAGAGAGAGAGAGGCAATAACCAGGAATAAAGATTCATTTTTCTCACAGCTAATCAATTATTGTGATAGATGTGCTATAGCAAGATCAAAACCTCTTGTCTACTCTCTGCAGAAAAGGAAGTTTCAGTTTTATATATGTGGCGCAGAAAGCAAGCGAGTTCAGGTGAAAACGAATAGAGGGTACTTGGTACAAGCAAACTGACAGACAGACATACAATTTGCTACTTCCGTGGCCATATCAAAGAACTGCTCCAAGTATTAATTCTGCTGGATGTTCTTCATGAAATGCAACACGTTTTGTACAAGTTTTCGCTTAATAATTGTACTTACTATTTCCAATTTCATTTCAGTTGTCCCACTATAAACTACATTTGTATTTACCGTCTTACC
>NW_025259752.1:0-1716 GCF_018294505.1 Triticum aestivum
GGAAGATCAACACGTCGCAGCCCCACCTAGGCTCAACAGAGAGGCCAGCACGCCGGTCTAAACCTAAGCGCACAGGGGTCTGGGCCCATCGCCCATAGCACACCTGCACGTTGCGTACGCGGCCGAAAGCAGACCTAGCCTAGTGGCGTTCCAGTCCAATTCGGCGCGCGCCGCTCCGTCGCTGACGTCTGAAGTGCTTCGGCTGATACCACGACGTCGGGATACCCATAACTACTCCCACGTAGATGGTTAGTGCGTATAGGCTCGTAGCCAGACTCAGATCAAATACCAAGATCTCGTTAAGCGTGTTAAGTATCCGCGAACGCCGAACAGGGCCAGGCCCACCTGTCTCCTAGGTGGTCTCAACCTGCCCTGTCGCTCCGCCACAAAGTAACAGTCGAGGGCCGTCGGGAACCCAGGCCCACCACTACCTGGATGGAGCCACCTGCCCCTTCAGCCCCCTCGTCAGAATCACTTGCGGGTACTCAATGAGCTGACCCGACTTTAGTCACCATCTGTATAGTATGTATGTATGTATAGTATATACCCGTGATCACCGCCCAGGTGATCACGGCCCGATAGTATAGCAAGGCAGACTGACAAGAATGTAGGGCCAATGATGATAAACTAGCATCCTATACTAAGCATTTAGGATTGCAGGTAAGGTATCAACAGGTGTAGCAACAATGTCAAGCTATGCATCAGAATAGGATCAACGGAAAGCAGTAACATGCTACACTACTCTAATGCAAGCAGTATAGAGAAGAATAGGCGATATCTGGTGATCAAGGGGGGGGGGGCTTGCCTGGTTGCTCTGGCAAGAGAGAGGGGTCGTCAACACCGTAGTCGAACTGACCAGCTGCAGCGTCGGTCTCGTAGTCTACCGGAGAGAAGAGGGGGAAGAAACAATGAATACAAAGTAAACAGATGCATATCGATGCATGACATGCCAAGAAGCGATGCTAGGCGTGCCCTAACGTGGTATGAGGGGTACTGGTTAGGGGGAAAAACATCCGGGAAAGTATTCCCGGCGTTTAGGGTTTTCGGGCAGAGGAGCCGGAGGGGAAAAGTTGCAGGTTCAATAGGTTAGGGGTGTGTGGCTGACAAACGGACTGCGTATCCGGATTCGTCTCGTCGTTCTGAGCAACTTTCATGTTGAAAATATTTTAATTCGGATTACGGATTAAAAGATATGATTTTTAAAAGATTTTATTAATTTCTGGAATTTAGTTAATTATTTAATTAATTCGAAAATGCATCTATGACATCAGCATGATGTCATACTGACATCAGCAGTCAACAGGGTTGACTGAGTCAAACCTGACAGGTGGGTCCCGCATGTCATTCTCTAATATCTAATTAACCTAATCAGAGTTAATTAACATTAGTTAATTAGGTTAATTAGTGATTAGTGCTAATTAATCAGAATTAATTAGATTAATTAATTAATTAATTAATTAATTAATTAGTTAATTAGTTTTATTTAATTTTTCATTTTCTTTTTATTTTTAAACCGTTCTGTGGGGGTGGGGCCCCCATGTCATCGGCCCAGAGGGCCAAACGGGCATGCGGGCGTGGGGGGTTTGCGGGGCGGTGCCCGTTTCGGGCGCAACCCCGAAGGACGCGGCGCGGGCGCCCGCGCCCGAAGCCAACGGGGGTCGGGGCGGCCGAGGCCACGACGGTGGCCGGAGGGGCCGCAGCCACGGCGAGGGTGGC
>NW_025259753.1:0-1716 GCF_018294505.1 Triticum aestivum
TATTACTGACTGTTTTGGGGTCCCGGAGTGATTTCCACGATTAACAAACCCCATGGTGCGTTTAAGTGTCGGTCATCAACACTCGTGGTTTTTGTCGATTCTAGCCCGTTTCATGGACTATTACTCACATTTTTGGGGTCCCAAAGCGATTTCCATGGATGTCGAACCCCAAGGTGCGCTTACGTATCGGTCATCAACAATCGCAGTTTCGGCCGATTCCGGCCCGTTTCTTGGACTATAACTCAGTTTTGGGCTCACGTAGTGATTTCCACGACCGACGAACACCGGTGTGTTTATGTGTCGGTCATCAACATTTGCAGTTTTGGCCGATTTTGGCCCGCTTCATGGACTATTACTCACTGATTTCAGGTCCATGAGCAATTTCCATGATTGACGAAACCCGGGGTGCGTTTATGTATCGTTGATCAATAACCCTAGGTTTTACCGATTCAGGGCTCTTTCATGGACTATTACTCACCGTTTTGCAGTCCCAAAGCGATTTCGATGCTTGTCGAACCCCAAGATGTGCTTACGTGCTGGTCTTCAAGACTCGCAGATTGGGCCGATTCTGGACCGTTTCCTGGACTATTACTCAGTTTTGGGGTCCCGAAGTGATTTCCACGATTGATGAACACCGGGGTTCATTTACGTGTCGGTCATCAACACTCACAAT
This sequence comes from Triticum aestivum, assembly GCF_018294505.1. Taxonomy (NCBI): domain Eukaryota; kingdom Viridiplantae; phylum Streptophyta; class Magnoliopsida; order Poales; family Poaceae; genus Triticum; species Triticum aestivum. Next base: position 674 of record NW_025259753.1, read on the forward strand.
TTTGGCCGATTCTGGTACGTTTTCTGCACTGTTACTCACCGTTGTGGGGTCCCGGAGCGATTTCCATGATTGACGATCCCTGGGGTGCGTTTACGTGCCCGTCGTCAACCCTCACAGTTTTGGCCAATTCTGACCCGTTTCGTGAACTATTACTCATCGTTTTGGGATCCCAAAGCGATTTCCATAGTTATTGAACCCCAAGGTGCGCTTAAATGTCGGTCATTCACAGTCACAGTTTTGGCCGATTCTGGCCCGTTCTGTCGACTATTACTCACTTTTTTGGGGTCCCAGAGTGATTTCCATGATTAACGAACCCCGGGGTGCATTTAAGTGTCAGACATCAACACTCGCGGTTTTTGACGATTGTGGCCCGTTTCATGGACTATTACTCACCGTTTTGCGGTCACGAAGCGATTTCCATAGTTGTTGAACCCCAAGGTGCGCTTACGTGTTGGTCATCAACTCTCATAGTATTGGCCAATTCTGGCCCGTTTCGTGGAGTATTACTGACTGTTTTGGGGTCCCGGAGTGATTTCCACGATTAACAAACCCCATGGTGCGTTTAAGTGTCGGTCATCAACACTCGTGGTTTTTGTCGATTCTAGCCCGTTTCATGGACTATTACTCACATTTTTGGGGTCCCAAAGCGATTTCCATGGATGTCGAACCCCAAGGTGCGCTTACGTATCGGTCATCAACAATCGCAGTTTCGGCCGATTCCGGCCCGTTTCTTGGACTATAACTCAGTTTTGGGCTCACGTAGTGATTTCCACGACCGACGAACACCGGTGTGTTTATGTGTCGGTCATCAACATTTGCAGTTTTGGCCGATTTTGGCCCGCTTCATGGACTATTACTCACTGATTTCAGGTCCATGAGCAATTTCCATGATTGACGAAACCCGGGGTGCGTTTATGTATCGTTGATCAATAACCCTAGGTTTTACCGATTCAGGGCTCTTTCATGGACTATTACTCACCGTTTTGCAGTCCCAAAGCGATTTCGATGCTTGTCGAACCCCAAGATGTGCTTACGTGCTGGTC
>NW_025259754.1:0-1716 GCF_018294505.1 Triticum aestivum
AAGCATTTCAAATGAACTCTGAAAAGGTTGAAAGTTGGCATGATATCATCATTTCATCCACATAGCATGTGCAAGAAAGTTGAGAGGGTTACGGCAAAAACTGGATGCACTTCGTGTACAAAACGGACAATCTCTTTCAAAGTATCAGGATTTCATCCGGAAACTCGTTTGTTACAAAGGGATTTCATTTTTTAAACCTTATTTGAACTCCTAACTTTTTGTGTGTTCAAAATGCACCATTCAAAGCCACATCATCATTTTTCAATCCTTCCTAACTTCATTTGTTATTTTTCATGCATTTACTAATTATTTTGAGCTATAAGACCCTAAAATTGAGAAGCATTTCAAATGAACTCTGAAAAGGTTGAAAGTTGGCATGCTATCATCATTTCATCCACATAGCATGTGCAAGAAAGTTGAGAGGGTTACGGCAAAAACTGGATGCACTTAGTGTACAAAACGGACAATCTCTTTCAAAGTATCAGGATTTCATCCGGAAACTCGTCTGTTACAAAGGGATTTCATTTTTTAAACCTTATTTGAACTCCTGAATTTTGGTGTGTTCAAAATGCACCATTCAAAGCGAAATCATCATTTTTCAATCCTTTCTGACTTCATTTGTTATTTTTCATGCATTTACTAATTATTTTGAGCTATAAGACCCTAAAGTTGAGAAGCATTTCAAATGAACTCTGAAAAGGTTGAAAGTTGGCATGATATCATCATTTCATCCACATAGCATGTGCAAGAAAGTTGAGAGGGTTACGGCAAAAACTGGATGCACTTCGTGTACAAAACGGACAATCTCTTTTAAAGTATCAGGATTTCATCCGGAAACTCGTCTGTTACAAAGGGATTTCATTTTTTAAACCTTATTTGAACTCCTGACTTTTTGTGTGTTCAAAATGCACCATTCAAAGCCACATCATCATTTTTCAATCCTTTCTGACTTCATTTGTTATTTTTCATGCATTTACTAATTATTTTGAGCTATAAGACCCTAAAATTGAAAAGCATTTCAAATGAACTCTGAAAAGGTTGAAAGTTGGCATGATATCATCATTTCATCCACATAGCATGTGCAAGAAAGTTGAGAGGGTTACGGCAAAAAATGGATGCACTTCGTCTACAAAACGGACAATCTCTTTCAAAGTATCAGGATTTCATCCGGAAATTCGTCTGTTACAAAGGGATTTCATTTTTTTAACCTTATTTGAACTCCTGACTTTTTGTGCGTTCAAAATGCACCATTCAAAGCCACATCTTCATTTTTCAATCCTTTCTGACTTCATTTGTAATTGTTCAAGCATTTACTAATTATTTTGAGCTATAAGACCCTAAAATTGAAAAGCATTTCAAATGTTCTCTGAAAAGGTTGAAAGTTGGCATGATATCATCATTTCATCCACATAGCATGTGCAAGAAAGTTGAGAGGGTTACGGCAAAAACTGGATGCACTTCGTGTACAAAACGGACAATCTCTTTCAAAGTATCAGGATTTCATCCGGAAACTCGTCTGTTACAAAGGGATTTCATTTTTTAAACCTTATTTGAACTCCTGACTTTTTGTGTGTTCAAAATGCACCATTCAAAGCCAAATCATCATTTTTCAATCCTTTCTGACTTCATTTGTTATTTTTCATGCATTTACTAATTATTTTGAGCTATAAGACCCTAAAATTGAAAAGCATTTCAAATGAAGTCTGAAAAGGTTGA
>NW_025259755.1:0-1716 GCF_018294505.1 Triticum aestivum
CGGGAAGCACGGAGTCAAGGAGCATCGGCGATCGGGACTTGGCGAAGGGCAACGCGACAAAGGACTTGGCGCTGTCGAGGACGACGGCCTCAGGTCAGGCAGGGAACGAGCGGGCCAGGCAGGGAACCCAGCGCCCGATGGCTTGCAGATGGCGCGGCGACGGACTTGGTACAAGGGCCTTGGGGCTCCGGTAGCGCCGGGAACGGCGAAAACGGACGAATCCGGTCGGTGGCTGGTGAGGGGAACGGGCACGAGCGCTGCCCTCTGCGTGCGTGCGTGTGGGTGGCGGCGGAGAGGGAACGAGATGAGGGAACGAGGGGAGATGCTCGCTGGGGTTAAGAGTTGGGGCGAGCTGGGCCTTGGGCCATGGAGGAGCTGGGCTGTGGATGGGCCTAGAGAGGCCTGCTGGGCTATGCTCTCTCTCCCTCACTCCTCTTTATCTTTAACCGAAAAAAACAAATAAAGAGAAGAAAAAGAAAGAGGGGGTTAGGGAAAGATGTTGAACACGCGGATAATTTTCCCAGACTCACAAAAATGTGCTTATTCCGAGAAAATAGAAAAGGCCATGATTGAAAGATCTAAATGCAAATTCATTTGAATTTAATTCAAATGGTTTGAATAAGTTCAAGGTATTGAAGATTCCAAAAATGTTGGGAATTTAGGAAGAGTCTCGATAAATGGGAAAAGAATTATTGGCAAGGTTAGAGAGATCGACTCAATGCAGAAAAGGCATAGGATTTATTTTACACGTGTGTTATGGTGATTCCCAAAGAATGGAATACTTTGTTATAGCTCCCTAATAATATTGGGAGGATGTGTTATAAAGAGAAAACACCATGTGAATTCCCTCGATTTAAATGGATCGAAGATCGATACAATTTATTTATCTGAGTTTTTTAAAAAGGGTTGCATGATGACATGATGCAATGCAAGAGATGCAACAAACAAAACAAATCACACGACGAAACTCAGAGCATCTAGAAGTCTTCTGGAGCGTCGGTCTCGGGGCGTTACAAAGCCTTACTATCAATGGCTTATTTTCTAATCTTTCTAATCTTCAAGCGCATTTTCTCCATCTTGATCTTGTGATCATCGACGACATCGGCAACATACAAATCCATTTTCATCTTCTCTTCTTCAATTCTTTTCAATTTTCTTTGAAATACTCATTTTCTTTTTCAACTAAATTTAACCTCTCGACAAGAGGGTCGATTGGAATTTCCGGTTCACATACCTCCTAGATAAAAATATCTATGTCAACTTGATTGGCATAATTTGTCATAAACACGAAATGCAACAAAAAGTTATAAAAGAGAATATACCATATCCGAATCATAAACCGGCCGAGGGCTGACGGGGACGGATATCAAAACCATGCCAATATGTATAACAAACAACGTACGGGTAAGAAAATTATACAAGTAAATATATATATCTAAATCACACAATTTTTTATTATCAAAAAGATAAGAACAAGAGGCTCACCAAGGTGGTGCTGGCGACGGGATGGTGCGGGCGATCGACGGTGGTTAGGACGGGGACGGGAAGACACTAAGTAAACCATACCTACATATACAAACAAACAGTTAATTTGAGCTCAGATTGCATATAAATCAAATAAACTACCACATATAATTACTCCCAAACTAAAACCCACAAATCACTATATTGCAAGAGTTAATCTAGCAATGAGAGATGAAAGGACAAAGTTGCTAA
>NW_025259756.1:0-1716 GCF_018294505.1 Triticum aestivum
AGCTCGCTCCCATAGCTCCAAGAATTCCGCTATCGCTGGCACGGAGGGGGTGCGGTGGATCTCGTCAACCCATGCGTTGCCAAGAAGGGCTTGCGCCACGCACATTGCCCTGCCTGCGGGCCTGATGAAGGGAAGCTGGTGGGGAGCGATCTGCGCGACGCTACGGCCGTCGATCCACCGGTCATGCCAGAAGTTTACTCGCTCACCATTCCCAATCTGGCAGCAGAGAGCCGCAAGCGCAAGGCTCTGACTCGCAGGTGGAATGGGCATTTACAGCCCCAGCCAAGGCTTGTCCAGCGCCGTCTTCTCAGACCACACCCAACGCATGCGGAGAGCCTCGTTCAGCAGGGGCTTGCCCCTTATTTCAATGGTGCCAAACTAGAAGACCCTTGCATGTGTTTTATTTCGACCGGATTTAATTATAAAGAACTATTGGATCAAACTTTCCTGACCATATTGTTTATGGTTTTGATAATTGTCAGCCGACTGAGAAAGTAAGTCTTAGTTGATTCTATTATCATCAGATATTTTGGTTTATTTCTTTATTGAGGGCTTCATGCATGTCAGCTGCAACCCGCTTCATTCGGCCACTCTCTTGGGTCTTGCTTATTGCTGGGCCTAGACCTAGAGATGGCCTTTGCTTGTTTTCAGGTAGAGAACTTACCGGTAGAAGGAAACGTAGTGTTTTTTTTCTTTTCCATTAGTGTATAATCATATTCCTCTTCACTTATTTTCCTCGTGGCGTCGTGTATGGATCGAGACCCTGCAGCAGTGGCACATCCTAGCATGAAACATAGCGGATCCGTCTTCAAATATGCACCTCTCGAACTATGTTCCCTATGATGTCGTATGTGGATCGAGAAACTATAGCCACACGACAACGGAACAACAGACCCGCATGACGTGTGTTATAAGATCCCGGTGCACCGAAGCCATTTGCTAAATGAAATTTATGTCCTACTACCTCCGTCCTGATTTATTGGCCCCGTTCGCATTTTGTGCTTAATTTTGACCTTAAATTTAGCTAATAAAATATTAAAGCATGAAATAAAAAAATATCACTACAAACTATATTCAAATATGAATAAAATGATATAATTTTTTATGACATGCACTATTATTTTCTTAATTAAGTCTATCGTGAAAGTTTGGCGTAAAATACTAACAGGACCAATAAACCTGCAGATGGATGGAGTAGTTAGTACTAATACATTGTTATTTACTCAAACACGTTATTATCATATAAACTAAATCAATACAGCATTAATGAATGTTAATCTGTGACATGGAAGAGAGTAAGGAAAGGCGGTTTATCGCCCGCCCTGCACGGCCATATGTATTGTCAGATTGGTTTACTTTAGGCTGGCCATAGTGGAGGTAACATAACCGGTAACATGCACTTGGGACAAGCAAACATGCTTAATTATGTGGCACACAATTAAAGAAGAGAGAGGGTTAGAGTAACATAGGTAGATACCATATCATGTTAAATGCTATACTACTTTGTGTCATGCATGGCAATAAATATGGTCAGCTATGATACTACTTTATGATACTATGCACTATGGAGGTAGTATCATATGCATGATACTAGTATATGATCCTCCCAAATATGAGTAGCCTTAGGCTAGTTGTAATGGGGTGTATTATATAGTATTATCATGCACATGATACTACTCTACGATACTACGTACGTAATGCATAGTATCATGTGTT
>NW_025259757.1:0-654 GCF_018294505.1 Triticum aestivum
TTTCTGCCGTGACCCTCTCTACTCTTTCGCACAGGCTATGCGGGTGAATTGATGATACCATGCCAAGTTTCAACATTTTCAGAATTCATTTTGTAGTGATTTTCAATTTCACGGTCATTTAGCTCTCTAAACAATTAGGTAAATGACCGAAAAACAACAAATGATGTCAGAACATGTTGGAAATTGACGACGTCGCTTTGAATGTTGCATACTGAACACAAAAGAAGTCTGGAGTTTAAATAAGTTTAAAAAACATTGAAGTGCCCGTGTAACAGATGAGTTCTCATCCGAAACCCTGATACTCCGAAAGAGTTTGTCCAATTTGTACACGAAGTGCGTGCAGTTTTTGCCGTGACCCTCTCTACTCTTTCGCACATGTTATGCGGGTGAAATGATGATACCATGCAAGTTTCAACATTTCTAGAATTAATTTTGTACTGATTTTCAATTTCACGGTCATTTAGCTCTCTAAACAATTAGGTAAATGACCGAAAAACAACAAAGGATGTTAGAACATGTTGGAAATTGATGACGTCGCTTTGAATGTTGCATACTGAATACAAAATAAGTCTGGAGTTCAAATAAGTTTAAAAAACATTGAAGTGCCCGTGTAACAGATGAGTTCTCGTCCGAAACCCTGATACTCCGAAAGAG
>NW_025259757.1:664-1716 GCF_018294505.1 Triticum aestivum
CGAGAAACAACAAATGATGTCAGAACATGTTGGAAATTGATGACGTCGCTTTGAATGCTGCATACTCAACACAAATGAAGTCGGGAGTTCAAATAAGTTTAAAAAACATTGAACTGCCCGTGTAATAGATGAGTTCTCGTCCGAAACCCTGATACTCCAAAAGAGTTTGTCCAGTTTGTACACGAAGTGCGTCCAGTTTTTGCCGTCACCCTCTCCACTCTTTCGCGCATGCTATGCGGGTGAAATGATGATACCATGCCAAATTTCAATATTTTCAGAGTTCATTTTGTAGTGATTTTCAATTTCACGGTCATTTAGCTCTCTAAACAATTAGGTAAATGACCGAAAAACAACAAATGATGTCTGAACATGTTGGAAATTGATGACTTCGCTTTGAATGCTGCATACTGAACACAAAAGAAGTCCGGAGTTCAAATAAGTTTAAAAAACATTGAAGTGCCCGTGTAAGAGATGAGTTCTCGTCCGAAACCCTGATACTCCGAAAGAATTTGTCCAGTTTGTACACGAAGTGCGTCCAGTTTTTGCCATGACCCTCTCTAATCTTTCGCACATGCTATGCGGGTGAAATGATGATACCATGCCAAGTTTCAACATTTTCAGAGTTTATTTTGTAGTGATTTTCAATTTCATGGTCATTTAGCTCTCTAAACAATTAGGTAAATGACCGAAAAACAACAAATGTTGTCAGAACATGTTGGAAATTGATGACGTCGCTTTGAATGCTGCTTACTCAACACAAAAGAAGTCAGGAGTTCAAATAAGTTTAAAAAACATTGAAGTGCCTGTGTAACAGATGAGTTCTCGTCCGAAACCCTGATACTCCGAAAGAGTTTGTCCAGTTTGTACACGAAGTGCGTCCAGTTTTTGCCGTGACCCTCTCTACTCTTTCGCACATGCTATGCGGGTGAAATGATGATACCATTCCAAGTTTCAACATTTTTAGAGTTCATTTTGTAGTGATATTCTATTTCACGGTCATTTAGCTCTCTAAACAATTAGGTAAATGACGGAAAAACAACAAATGATGTCAG
>NW_025259758.1:0-1715 GCF_018294505.1 Triticum aestivum
CTATAGATCTTGATGCCTAATATATAAGCAGCTTCTCCAAGGTCCTTCATTGAAAAACACTTATTCAAGTAGGCCTTAATGCTGTCCAGAAATTCTATATTATTTCCCATCAGGAGTATGTCATCTACATATAATATGAGAAATGCTACAGAGCTCCCACTCACTTTCTTGTAAACGCAGGCTTCTCCATAAGTCTGCATAAACCCAAACGCTTTGATCATCTCATCAAAGCGAATGTTCCAACTCCGAGATGCTTGCACCAGTCCATAAATGGATCGCTGGAGCTTGCATACTTTGTTAGCGTTCCGAGGATCGACAAAACCTTCCGGCTGCATCATATACAGTTCTTCCTTAAGATGCCCGTTAAGGAATGCTGTTTTGACGTCCATCTGCCATATCTCATAATCATAGTATGCGGCAATTGCTAACATGATTCGGACGGACTTTAGCTTCGCTACGGGAGAGAATGTCTCGTCGTACTCAATCCCTTGAACCTGTCGATAACCCTTAGCGAAGAGTCGAGCTTTATAGATGGTAACATTACCATCCGCGTCCGTCTTCTTCTTAAAGATCCATTTGTTTTCTATCGCTCGCCGATCATCGGGCAAGTCTGTCAAAGTCCATACTTTGTTTTCATACATGGATTCTATCTCGGATTTCATGGCTTCAAGCCATTTGTTGGAATCCGGGCCCGCCATTGCTTCTTCATAGTTCGAAGGTTCATTGTTGTCTAACAACATGATTTCCAGGACAGGGTTGCCGTACCACTCTGGTGCGAAACGTGTCCTTGTGGACCTACGAAGTTCAGCAGTAACTTGATCCGAAGTACCTTGATCATTATCATGGTTTTCCTCTTCAGTTGGTGTGGGCATCACAGGAACGGTTTCCTGTGCTGCGTCACTATCCCGCTCAAGAGGTAGTACTTCATCGAGTTCTACTTTCCTCCCACTTACTTCTTTCGAGAGAAACTCTTTTTCCAGAAAGCATCCGTTCTTGGCAACAAAGATCTTGCCTTCGGATCTTAGGTAGAAGGTGTACCCTACAGTTTCCTTAGGGTATCCTATGAATACGCATTTTTCCGACTTGGGTTCGAGCTTTTCAGGTTGAAGTTTCTTGACATAAGCTTCGCATCCCCAAATTTTTAGAAACGATAGCTTAGGTTTCTTTCCAAACCATAATTCATACGGTGTCACCTCAACGGATTTAGACGGTGCCCTATTTAAAGTAAATGTAGCTGTGTCTAGAGCGTATCCCCAAAATGATAGCGGTAAATCGGTAAGAGACATCATAGACCGCACCATATCCAATAGAGTGCGATTACGACGTTCGGACACACCGTTTCGCTGAGGTGTTCCAGGCGGCGTGAGCTGTGAAACGATTCCACATTTCTTTAAGTGTGTACCAAATTCGTGACTTAAGTATTCTCCTCCACGATCTGATCGTAAGAATTTTATCTTTCGGTCACGTTGATTCTCCACCTCATTCTGAAATTCCTTGAACTTTTCAAAGGTCTCAGACTTGTGTTTCATTAAGTAGACATACCCATATCTACTCAAGTCATCTGTGAGAGTGAGAACATAACGATATCCTCCGCGAGCCTCAACGCTCATTGGACCGCACACATCGGTATGTATGATTTCCAACAAGTTGGTTGCTCGCTCCATTGTTCCGGAGAACGGAGTCTTGGTCATTTTGCCCAAGAGGCATGGTTCGCA
>NW_025259759.1:0-1715 GCF_018294505.1 Triticum aestivum
CGATGTGTGTACAATCATCAGATTCCCATCTGCATCTAGTTCGGTTCTTTTGCCCGTTTTGTGCCATGTCATCTGTCTGGCCGTCTCTTCGACCATGAAAAGACGTTGAAGTCTTGGTACGATTGGCATATACCGAAGAACACTAACGGGGATTTTGGTCTGTGTCTTCTCACCCATACCGTTGTCTACCACAACATACCTGGAAGACTTGCAAATGGGACAATAGTTCAAGTCCGCATAGTCAAGCCTAAACAAGACACATCCTTTCTCACAGGCATGTATCTTATCATAGGGCATCTTCAGTGCACGGAGGATTTTGTCCGACTGGTACAGGTTTGCAGGCATTACATGGCCTTTGGGTAGAAAGCGTCCAAATACTGTCATCATTGCATCGTAGCATTCTCTGCCCAAGTTGAACTGAGCCTTCAGAGCCATTACTTGTGAGATGGCATCCAGCTGACAAAGCTCAGTGTGCTCATGGAGCGGACGTTTTGAAGACTCCAACATTTCATTGAAGGCCTTTGCAGATTCCTCCATCTCCTCGTCCGAATCCCGAGCATCATCGAAGTCTTGCACCATGTTTTCCATCCCGGTACCATGCTCGTCGGTGCGACGACGATCCACCTCAGCTCGGTCACGTTGGGAAGACTCACCATGAAATGTCCACACCGTATAATCGGGCGTAAAACCACTCTTCTGCAGCTGTTTGCCCATTTCAGCCTCTGTCCTCTTTTCCCAATTGCCGCACCGTAAACAGGGGCACCAGGTTTTCCTCTGGCCATTTGCAAATGCGGCTCGCACAAACCCCTTGGTTTTTGTGAACCATTCAGTGCTCCATTTGTTCTGACCAGTGTGACCGGTGTACATCCACGCACGATCACTCATCTTGACTTTCAGAGCTACTAGACACACAACAAATATATATATATAATTCACCATGTATATATTCATCAGTTGATCTACTTTGTCAATTTTATTACGTCCATGCAACCTACACTCTAATAGGTAATGATAGGTCCTAATCCCACCCGAGTATGTTTAGATTGGGTTCATTTTCCCATGCTATGCTCCGGATCCTACGCAAAATTTCGGCAGCACCTCCCCGCTGTTCTCCTGATACACGTCTCTGCAATAAACAGAGAGGATGTGTACCCGGAGAACAACAGGGGAGGCACTGACGAAATTTATGCGTCGGATCCGGAGCAAAGCATATGGGAAAACGAACCCAATCTAAACATACTCGGGCTGTCCATGGATAGCGTTGGACAATTCGAAAGAATCAAGGTTAAAATATGCAAATGCATGCATATTTATAACTATGACGCTTTCGAACGGGAGACACATATTGGTTACGCATACTGATGATTCAAGACACATATATAGCTAGCTATCAAGTTTCATCGGAATAGATCAAATAATTAATGGGGGAGGAGGGCATGTCATTTGTGCTCACCCACGAACGAAGGGGCAGAGCTCGTCAAACGCACGGCGAGGTCGTCGAACACCAAACCTTGCAGCGATGAAACAACTGCACATTTAAAACTACCCGATCAACACAATTATATATGATGTTTTTCATAACAAAATCGAAAAATATATGACCTAACTAATAATTCACAAATATATGACCCCGTCGGCTTCTCGAAGGCCAAAGAACACCTTTTCGGGAGGTGTCGGGGGTCGGGGTGTCGTGTCGGTGTCGGGGTGCCGTGTCG
>NW_025259760.1:0-1715 GCF_018294505.1 Triticum aestivum
AAAAATAGTAAGGATATATTTTGGGTTGTCTCCCAACAAGCGCTTTTCTTTAATCCCAGTCTAGCTAGGCATGATGATGACAATGATGCTCACATAAAAGATAAGAATTGAAACATAACGTGAGCATCATGAAGCATATGACTAGCACATTTAATCCTAACCCTCTTCCTATGCATAGGGATTTTGTGAGCAAACAACTTATGGGAACAATAATCAACTAGCAAAGGAAGGTAAAACAAGCATAGCTTCAAAACTTTAAGCACATAGAGAGGAAACTTGATATTATTGCAATTCCTGCAAGCGTAAGTTCCTCCCTCATAATAATTTTCATTAGCATCATGAATGAATTCAACAATATAACCAGCACCTAAAGCATTCTTTTCATGATCTACAAGCATAGAAAATTTACTACTCTCCACATAAGCAAATTTCTTCTCATGAATAGTAGTGGGAGCAAACTCAACAAAATAATTATCATGTGAGGCATAATCCAATTGAAAACTAAAATCATGATGAAAAGTTTCATGTTTATCATTATTCTTAATAGCATACAAGTCATCACAATAATCATCATAGATAGCAACTTTTTTCTCATAATCAATTGGAACCTCTTCCGAAATAGTGGAATCATCACTAAATAAAGTTGACACTCTTCCTAATCCACTTTCATGTTCATCACAATAAGATTCAACATCCTCCAAAATAGTGGGATCACTACTTCCTAAAGTTGACACTCTTCCAAACCCACATTCATCAATATAATCATCATAAATAGGAGGCATGCTTTCATCATAATAAATATTCTCATCAAAACTTGGGGGACAAAAAATATCATATTCATCAAACATAGCTTCCCCAAGCTTGTGGCTTTGCAAATCATTAGCATCATGGATATTCAAGGAATTCATACTAACAACATTGCAATCATGCTCATCATTCACATATTTCATGCCAAGCATTCTATGTAATTCTTCTTCTAGCACTTGAGCACAATTTTCCTTTCCATAAAACTCACGAAAGATACTAAAAAGACGAAGCGTATGAGACAAACTTAACTCCATTTTTTTGTAGTTTTCTTTTATAAACTAAACTAGTGATAAAACAAGAAACAAAAGGATTCGATTGCAAGATCTAAAGATATACCTTCAAGCGCTAACCTCCCCGTCAACGGCGCCAGAAAAGAGCTTGATGTCTACTACACAACCTTCTTCTTGTAGACGTTGTTGGGCCTGCAAGTGCACAGGTTTGTAGGACAGTAGCAAATTTCCCTCAAGTGGATGACTTAAGGTTTATCAATCCGTAGGAGGCGTAGGATGAACATGGTCTCTCTGAAACAACCCTGCAACCAAATAAAAAAGAGTCTCTTGTGTCCCCAACACACCCAATACAATGGTAAATTGTATAGGTGCACTAGTTTGGCGAAGAGATGAAGATACAAGTGCAAAATAGATAGTAGATAAAGGTAATTGTAATCTGAAATTAGAAAAACAGCAAGGTAGCAAGCGGTAAAAGTGAGCGTAAACGGTATTCCAATGATAGGAAACAAGGCCAGGGTTCATACTTTCACTAGCGCAAGTTCTCTCAACAATAATAACATAGATAGATCATATAACAATCCCTCAACATGCAACAAAGAGTAACTCCAAAGACACTAATAGCAGAGAACAAACAAAGAGATTATGGTAGGGTACGAAACCACCTCAAAGTTATTCTTT
>NW_025259761.1:0-1715 GCF_018294505.1 Triticum aestivum
TTTTTTTCCTTTTAGCAAGGTTAGCTGTTCTTCCATGAGGAAATTGTAAGACTTATTCTATAAGTTGTTCCTGATGGATCCTTTTTGTTTCCAAAGTCTGATCTTCCCCTGTTGACCATGTCAATGCTATCTCGAAGCATGTCTATGGTACTCCGATTTTCAACAGGAACATTTGAAGCCCAATGCTAAATGTTTCCTGCTCAATTATCCAAACACCGTTGTATGGGTAATGTCATGAAATTTCTCTCCCCTACCTAAAGAGTTTTCTACATTATATCCTGTCATGAATATCATGCTTAGCTTGTCCTTGGGAAGGATATAACCTTGAAATATGTGTTTAAACACATTTTCCTTTCCATTCTTCTGTTTAATCTGATAATCATATTTTCCTTTCCATTGTGTGGTTTAACCTTTCTGGTGATCTATATGATCTAAGCAGTAATATTCTCCTGCTCATGTAAACACCTTGGTGTACAGCTCTGTCAGTAAGACCCTGTTACTATTGTTGGTGACATTTCGGTAACCACTGATGGACGAGAACTTTGCCTAATGGTCCGCCTCGTTTGAACGAGCAGGAAAATGGTTCTCTTCGTCCCTCGCCCTTGGTACCAACGTGTTGCCGACATAACTGACAGGGTGTTCCCTGACATGCCTTGCTATCATGACCGTGCGAGATGTCACCGCTCCTATTTTTAACCCACATGGTGGGCCCATAACCCACAGTTCCACAGGATCGAAACCTGACTCTCTTGTACACCCCTTGTTCCCAAGGTTATTCCTCACGCTTGGCTTCGTATGTAATTCATGTGCCACCTTTCGTGAGATCATCAATTTTGGTATCAGACACAATACTTATTCCCGTTGCTCAGAACCCTTCAGGCATCAAACGATTGCCTACCCGATCGAAACTTCCCCACGATACCTCCTTACTTTGCTCTTGATATTGTCTTAAATTTCCATTCGAGAGTTACTTTCCGCCACCTTTCCCGATGTTATCAACCAGATAGTCAACTGTTCAGAGGCCTGTTATTCCGAAGTTACCCCTTGTCCTTCGTAAGTACGATGGAGTTCCCGAAGGAAGGATGCCAGCTTCATCATGATGACCTGAAGCAGGAAAATGAAGACATCAACGTAATGGATCAACCGCTTTGAGAATAGCAACCAAGACCGAGAAGACTCGTTAGAATTTCGCGACCAAACCCCTTCCCCCTTACTTCCCCTCTTAAATCTCGGGACGAGATTTCTTGTAATGGAGGAGATTTGTAACACCCCGAGAATCATGCTACAGTAACCCTCTGTGATTAAGCTAATCATGTTGCTAAACAGGGCTTGATCACATTTGGAACACATTTCTTTTCAAACTCCTAATTCAAACTTCAATTACATTTAAAGTGGAAAATAAAAGTTCTCAAAAATTCAAACAAAAATGTTCGGTGGGTGCCAAATAATACACTGGTAATTATGGTGGAGAAAACACATTGTTATAAAATACCTAAATACTTTTAAATGAAATAAAACAAAAAAGAAAATAAACAAATAAAAAGAAAATGCAAAAGAACACAGACAAAGAAAAAGAAAAAGGAGAAGCCCCCCCCCCCCACAGCACCCCTGGCCCAACTGGGCCGACCCCCGGCCCAGCCCACCTCTCCCACTCGCCCCCCTGCCCTGTTCCCCCGACCGGGGTCGGAACAGGGGCAGTCCCCGCCGCACCACCT
>NW_025259762.1:0-1715 GCF_018294505.1 Triticum aestivum
AGGTGGTGGTGCAGGCCTACCATTACGAATATATACCTGAGGTCGACCTGCTGGTGGTGGTACAGGTGGCTGCACGTAGTGCTGATTTTGATCAACCTCATCCTCATAATCTCCCACATAATCATCCTCCTCCGCATCAGCAGCAGGAGCCACAGAAGTATCAACAGCAGCACCAACAGTTTGGCCAAACGCAAGAGGAACACGGCTTGCTCGGCGGAGGTCTGTTTCGCGACGTGGAGGTAGTCGTTGTTGTTGTTGTTCGAGAGGTGCGTTAGGTGCAGCGGGTGGTGGTGGTGGAAGACGCGCGAGCAATTCATTAAACTTGTTATCGAGCTTTGTTTCGAACGTCTTCTCAAGGCCAGTGATCTTCTCCATGGCCTCTTCAAAATTGTTCAGCACATCTTGCACCTGTTCAGTCATCATTTGCTGAAACTTATCATGAAGCTCCTTGTTCGATAAATTCTCCCAGTCAATCTCGTCGGCTTGTGATCCTGGCATGGTTAGCAGCAATAGAAACACACAAGAATATGATCCTACAGACTACGAACAAGTGGTGGTGGTGGGTGTCACAAATCCGTCAAGCAAAACTCAAATTCTTACCAGTTCTTACCCAGCAACAGGCGGTGATCGGCAACCGTTGTAGTCTAAACTCTGAAAGCTTGGATAGAGCGATTACCAGGGAGAGTCAAACGCACGACGTAGATGTATGTGGAGATGGGAAGGCTTATACTATGGTAGCAAAAAGGGTCAGCAATAATCTATTCAGAGATGCAAAGTTGAATAAACGCTCAACGACGGTACTGTGCTGGTCCTAGGCTAGACTGTACTAGAGACGCGAGCCTAGAACACCAACAAAATCACGGCGCGGCACGTAAACAAGGGAGGAGTACACTCTGAATTTTTTTTTCTCTTATTTTTGCACTTTTTTTCCTCTTTTTTTTTGCTCCGCAACAATTTTTTTTCGAAAAAGTCTACAAATGGTCTAAAAACTGCCTAGCCATAATTTTCCAGACTTAGTTTTTTTTTTGAAATAGGAACTATTTTTCTTCAGCGGATGGCTCGAAAGTTGGGGAGTCCTTCTCTGTCACGACTCGGAGTGTCGCGTGATCTGGAAATCGAGAACAATGCAACAATTACTGGACTCGGACTAGGACTGGTGGCGGAGATGAATCTGGTGGAACTCGGACTGGTGGCGGAGATGAATCTGGTGGAACACGGACAGGTGGCGGATATATGTTGCAGGTGAACTCGGATTGGCGTGATGGCGGCGGATATGTGGTGGCTGATGAGGACATCAATACAATTGTTACACCCACAGCCCCTGCTGCTATACATACTGGACCAATTACTAGAGCTCGTGCACGCCAACTAAATTACCAGGTACTTTCGTTTCTTGGTAATGATTCTAATGTTCATGAGAATATGATGCTGCCTAAATTGGATACATTTGTTTTGCTTACAAATGAAGGGCCTAGCTTGGAGAAGGATGAACATTGGAGCAAGAACAAGCATGGAGATGATGGCATGCGCAAGGGAAACAAGAACGGAGTTACAAGTGATGATTTCAGGACTTTGAAGCCACCATAATGGGTGCATGAAGCCTTGGACGAAATATACAAGATGCCACTTCATAAATTTCGTCCCGAGGCTATTTTAGGTGCTGCGTCACCTTATTATTGGGCCAGGCCCATGTAATTTCGAAATACATAAGTATA
>NW_025259763.1:0-1715 GCF_018294505.1 Triticum aestivum
TCGCTCACAGCCCCAAACGATGTGAACAGGGTTCCGTGACACCAAACGGGCGCCCGGTTTACCCGGCCACGTGCCTACCGCATCACAGCCCACCCCTACGGTCAGCGCTGTCCACGGCCTCCAGCATACTACAAACACCAGAAACTACTTGCAACTCCTGGACAGAGGACAAGGGTGAATAAGAAGTCGAGCGGGGTCATATTTTAGGGCCCAATGTATGGTAGTAGCTGAATCATGGATCACAAACACAGAACTCAGTTCCTGAGGACGGCTACAATGAGACAACCCACCATGTACTCCTACATGGCCTCTCACCGCTACCTTTACCAAATCGTGTTCACACACTTAGCTCACACACAGTAGGACATGTTCACACGCCTCTGATTCATCCCCGATGAATCAGACCTGACTCAACTCTAAGCAGTAGCAGGCATGACAAACAAACATGAATGAGTAGGCACAACAGGGCTCAAACAACTCCTACTCATGCTAGTGGGTTTCATCTATTTAGTGTGGCAATGACAGGTCATGCAGAGGATGAAGGGGTTCAGCTACCGCAGCAAGTAACAGATGAATCGGTGTTGTCCTAATGCATTAAAAGAGAGCAGGAGCGAGAGAGTAGGATTGTATCGGAATGAACAAGGGGGTTTTGCTTGCCTGGCACTTCTGAAGATAACATTGAGTCTTCATCAGTGTCAACGATCACATCATCGGTATCACGTCTATCGAGAGGGGACAAATACCGGCAACATAGAAGGGAACACAATCAATGCAATGCACAATATGATGCATGACCATGACATGGCAAAATGGATGTGTTTTGAGCTAATGCAACTAGCAACAGATTAAATGAAGTTGGTTTGAATATAAAATTCAAATTCAAACTCCATATGTGATTATTCAAAGGCCATTTAATTGATTTGTGCTAAACAGTAGTGATAAGTTGTTCTAACATGCATGAAAATGGTACAGATGGATTCCTTGAATTTTTCTGATAATTTTTCATATATAAATTATTTAATTTGGAGTTACGGTTAATTTTCTATGAATTTTGGAAGTTTTAGGCATTTTCTGGAATTTCCTGAATATAATTAAATCCAGAAAATACTTATGACATCAGCACTGCGTCATGCTTGCATCAGCAAGTCAACAGGGCTGCCCCGGGTCAAACCTGACCAGGGGGTCCCATTAGTCAGTGACTTAGGGCTCGTTTAGGTCGCTGACAGGTGGGGCCGGGTCAAAGGCCACGTCAGCAGAGTCAATGCTGACGGGTGGGGCCACTGGATTAGTTAAAAACTAAACAGAAACTAATCTATGATTAATTAGCAGGTGGGGCCCTGCTGTCAGTGTCACAAAGCGGTGATTAGTGGCTAATTAAGCCAGCCACGTCACTGGCCACCGGAGTTCGGCCGGCGGCGACCCGGAACGCGGCGGAAGTTCACCGGGGTTGCGCTACGGGCGACGGCTGGACGCGCGAAGGGCACCAGAAGGTAGCCCGTGCCCGTGCGCACCTAGGGGGGCCAACGGGAGGTGCGGGGGTGGACGGAGTCCGCCGGAGTGGAGCCCGAGGCGGCGGCCGGAGCTCGGGTGGGTGCGGGGTTAGTGCTGTGGCTTGCAAACAAGCTAGCTGCCACGCTAGCGTTGCTCCACGGGTCGTTGCGAGTGCAACGGACGCACGCGCGGGGCCGTTTGGTCACCGGGGCTTCGCCGGCGAC